>NW_024757901.1:300000-417500 GCF_910596095.1 Thunnus maccoyii | reverse complement strand
TTTTAATTTGTCAGCCTTCTGTACACTAGAAATGTATTTCAAACTGCTTTAAACTAGACAAGAGACAAGCTGTAGTTTATATTTTCAGGCGCTACGAAGAGGACATGTACTGGAGACGTATGGAGGAGGAGCAGCACCACTGGGGTGAGCGACGTCGTATACCAGATGCAGGTTATCCACAGGGCCCTCCTGGTCTGCTTGGAGTTCGGCCTGGCATTCCTGGCCTGCAGCCTACAGGCCTTGTGGTAAGGCTTTATGATTGTGCTTATGTGGTGTGGCTCAGTATATTGCTTAGTTGAACTTCTTCGCCAACCCTGTATTTTCTCATTGGAGCTCAATGTGTTGGCTGCATCACTGGATTGGCAGGTTGCGTTTTCAGAAAAGCTAATATCAGTTTGAGTGTTGCCTGAATTTCTAACACTTCACACTTTACTTTAGATAATGGTATGCAGTTGGTAATTGTTGCCCCCTAGTGACCCTAAAAACTATTACTTTACTACCTGGCTGTTGACATCTTAACATCACATCACTGTCATAATAGTTTTCTTTGCCATTGTTCCCCACTAGAGCTTTCATGGATTAATTTACATACATTCAAAAAAAAAAATTCTAGGTTCATCCGTATTTTATGTAGTTGTTACTTTTTCCAAAATAAAAGTTTTGTGCACAGAATATTATATTTCAAGAGTACTTAATTCATCCCAAATTGAAATTGCAGGGTTTCAGCAGCTACTTCATATTAATCTCAAAAAGTCAAAGAAGTATGTGAGAAACAAATACAGCAGCAAAAGAAGAAAGAGACTTTAGGCATGCTTGCACCCTGACACCAGCGGCCTCATTTGCATGTCTGAGTAAGGCACTGTTGCTTTAGATTCATTGCCCGAAACAAAGCACTTTACAACAGACCTCACATCGGGTTACTAGTAACTTTGTAACAAACCTGAATTCTGATGGCTGAATTATAATTTTACAAATCTTTTTAATGGCTGAAAAAACAAGTGGAAGTGGCTGTGACCATTACTGATGGGGTCATTTTGATCCAAGGAACACGCAGAAATATTTTTTCTTCTGCACTTCACAGTTCAGAAGCCATAAGCTAAAATGCAAAGTGCTTTACAATCAATCAATCAATCAATCAATTTTTATTTATATAGCGCCATATCACAACAGAAGTCATCTCAAGGCACTTTTCACATAGAGCAGGTCAAGACCGTACTCTTTAATATACAGACACCCAACAATTCCCCCATGAGCAAGCACTTGACGACAGCGGTAAGGAAAAACTCCCCTTTAACGGGTAGAAACCTCAAGCAGACCCCGGCTCTTGGTGGGCAGCCATCTGCTTTGACCGGTTGGGTTGAGAGAGAGAAAGAGAGAGGGAAAGGGGGAGGGGGGACAGAAGAAAAAAATCACAACAACAACAAGCACGAGCAGCAACAGCCAGGGAAGGATGCCATCAGGACTGTGAAGGACCGCGAAGGTTCGGCCCGGGACTCAGCTTTTCCTGTGAGATGAGAAAGCACAAAAAACTCCGGGGAAGAAGCAAAGTTAGTGACATGCATTGATGTTACATGAATGCATACAGATGGAGAGGAGGAGGAGGAGAGAGGAGCTCAGTGCATCATGGGAAGTCCCCCAGCAGTCTAGGCCTATAGCAGCATAACTAAGGGCTGATCCAAGGCGAGCCTGGTCGGCCCTAACTATAAGCTTTATCAAAAAGGAAAGTTTTAAGCCTACTCTTAAACATAGAGAGGGTGTCTGCACCCCGGACTGAATCCGGTAGATGGTTCCATAGAGGAGGAGCCTGATAGCTGAAGGCTCTGCCTCCCATTCTACTTTTAGAGACTGTAGGGACCACCAGTAAGCCTGCATACTGGGAGCGCAGTGTTCTAGTGGGATAATACGGTATTATGAGCTCTTCAAGATATGATGGTGCCTGACCATTAAGGGCTTTGTAAGTTAGGAGAAGG
Source organism: Thunnus maccoyii (assembly GCF_910596095.1). NCBI lineage: Eukaryota > Metazoa > Chordata > Actinopteri > Scombriformes > Scombridae > Thunnus > Thunnus maccoyii. The sequence goes on along the minus strand of NW_024757901.1, from coordinate 415,530 downwards.
ATTTTAAATTCTATTCTAAATTTTACAGGAAGCCAATGTAGTGAAGCTAAAATGGGAGAAATGTGGTCTCTTTTTCTAGTTTTAGTCAGAACACGTGCAGCTGCATTCTGGACCAGTTGGAGAGTCTTTAGAGACTTGTTAGGGCAGCCTGATAATAAGGAATTGCAATAATCCAGCCTAGAAGTAACAAATGCGTGAACTAGTTTTTCTGCATCTTTTAGGGACAGGATGTGCCTGATTTTTGTGATATTACGTAAGTGAAAAAAGGCAGTCCTTGAGATTTGATATATGTGGGAGTTATGTGACTTTCTACATAACAATAGTTTATTTGAGGATTTTCAGTCAGGATTTAGAGCGCATCATAGCACAGAGACAGCACTGGTGAAAGTCACAAATGACCTCCTAACTGCATCGGACAAAGGATTTGTCTCTATACTTGTCCTGTTAGATCTTAGTGCTGCATTCGACACAATTGACCATCACATCCTTTTGCAGAGACTGGAACATTTAATTGGCATTAAAGGAACTGCATTAAGCTGGTTTAAGTCCTATTTATCAGACCGATTTCAGTTTGTACATGTTAATGATGAATCCTCCGTGAAGGCAAAAGTTAGACACGGAGTTCCACAAGGTTCTGTACTTGGACCAATTCTATTCACCTTATATATGCTTCCTTTAGGTAATATTATTAGGAAACACTCCATAAATTTTCATTGTTACGCAGATGACACCCAATTATATTTATCAGTGAAGCCAGATGAACCCAATCAGTTAAACAAACTCCAAACATGCCTTAACGACATAAAGACCTGGATGACCTGCAATTTTCTACTACTAAATTCAGATAAAACTGAAGTTATTGTACTTGGCCCTAAACACCTTAGAAACACATTATCTAATGATAAAGCTACTCTGGATGGCATTACCCTGGCCTCCAGCACCACCGTAAGGAATCTGGGAGTTATCTTTGATCAGGATATGTCCTTTACAAATGGCCACAAGGTAGCAGGCTTGGTTAGTAGTGCTAATATTTGAAGCACTAGCTTCTGTAACTCAATGCAATCTCTCATTTAGCATTTCTTTCATCAGTCTTTCTGAAAAAGTGTGTTCCTTGGGTTTACTTGCAATATTCTAGCTAGATCGACAATCTGCGTTAATGTGTTATCTGTAAATATAAAACATCTTCCAAAAATATTTTGTAAATATAAAATGGATCTGCAAATACACAAACAAATAAAAAATATATCTTTGAATACATTAAATTAATTTACAAATAAATGAAAAGCATTTGTGAATATCTTCCTAACGTTTACAACTTTCCAACAGGCATTCGCTTGTGGATTTGCTTTTTACACACACGTAGTTTTTCATTCGGACTGGTGGAACGTTTGTCTCAAATCCACTTGTATCACTTGGTCATTTTCAGATAGCACGTGATCGCCTGCTGACGACGTCGTTTCCGCATTTCAAAGTAAGAGCATGCAGTCTTTCTATGGGCTGCATGTTTCTTTGTGTTTTTGTTTTTTTAAATTAATCAGCTATAAGTAATGTGCATTCATTATTTTATGTTTATGACATACAGTGAGTGTTTAGTGTGTGTTTATTTGTTCTATGTATATAATTTAGCACACACTTTTGTATACATTTCTGTTTGAGTATGAAAGGCACAAGGATACTTGTGGGCAACATTCAGCTCTCTAAAGCGGACGCTTGACTGCTTCTTCAGTTGGCAATTACCAGTCACCTCATCCTTTATATTTTTCATTTATTCTTTCAGGTGGGTAAAAGTCACAAAGCACTTCACATCTGATTAGTAGTGTAGCCTTACTAATGTAGTTGTAATGTCTATGTAGAACTACACCGTGTTTAGTTAGGTTACATTGTTACAGTGAGGCTACGTTAAGATATGACAAGTGACAGCATCTCAGTAAAGCTGTCCATTTGTGATCGGATCACCTGAGACGCTTGTTAATGCCAGGTGTAAACAGTGCCATAGACTGTATGGGTTAGATCAGATGTAGGTACATTTACATTTTGCATTTGTATTCATTCTGTTTTATGAATAACTGTTTATTTATTTATCTTTTTATTATTGTTCAACAATAAAATGGTAGATAAAAGTAGTCATCTTTTAAATGCTGTGCTGAAAATGTCTAAATCTTAAACTCCATAATTTTCTACTGATTACACTTGTATTGAAAGGTTGTGGAGAGATGTCTGGATGTCAGTCACTAGTATCTTCTACAGTGGCCCTCTTTACAGATTGGATTGGTATGACTTCTGGTCTGTTTATAATGTATCTTAATGATATTTACAATGTATAAAATCCTGCACACTGCCCGTTTCCCCCAGCCCGCAACATGAATGCTTACTGTTGCCATGGCAACAGATGCTGTTTCAGTAGCTAGCGCTAGTTTAAGGTAATCTACATATTAACAATGAACAATAAAACTACAATATGACATTTATAAACCAAACAACTATCAACACAAACAGTCATTCTATCAAAGACCTTAACCAAGATGCTGTCACTTGTCATATATAACATAGCCTCACTGTAACAATGTAACCTAAATAAGCACGGTGCAGTTCTACACAGACATTACAACTTCATTAGTAAGGCTACACTACTAGTAAGATCTGAAGTGCTTTGTGACTTTTACCCACCTGAAAGAATAAATGAAAAATATAAAAGAAGAGGTGGCTGATAATTGCCAACTGAAGAAGCAGTTAAAATACTGCTTTAGAGAGCTGAACGTTGCCCATAAGCATCCTTGTGCCTTTCATACTCAAACAGAAATGTATACAAAACACACACAGTGTAGGTTCGTACAGTGAAATTGTTTGGAGTAATGCAGCCATCCTCTTGATAAATCCTGAGCTCCATTATGTTGGAGCAGTGCAGCAAAACTAAAAACTGTACTTATCAACTTGACAGGACAGAGGAAACTATCCAGCTACGTTTAGCTTCTGAAATATTTTTTTAGACAGACAAGCGAAAAATTCATGGTTTAATTTCAATTCTAATTGTAGATTTGAAGAGGAAAACAGGAAAAAGCGGGAGGTGGATTACGTTTTTAATTCACATGAAAAACAAAATAATTTGTTTATCCTGTTATCAAACAAGTTGAACAGGTTTGGAAGGAGGGTCCTGTGCCTGGTCTACCATAAAATAGAGGACGTCAGTTGAATAGTCAGTCCTTCAATGTGGCCCAGGACATATTGCATTTACACTACTAAAAGAAGCATTAAAAAGCATTTACACCTGTATTCAGAGCTGTCCACCTGTGATCGGATCACCCGAGACGGATGTTTAATACCAGGTGTAATCGGGGACAATGCTGATCTCCCTTGAGGAGTGTCAGACCTCAGAACATTATAATCCAGCTAAAATTTACAATAAACTTGTTTTGAACCTTTGTGACCTACAGCCCCCACGTCGGCCTGATTCTTCAGATGACCGCTATGTCATGACCAAGCATGCTTCCATCTACCCCTCAGAAGATGAGCTCCAGTCTATTCAGAAGATTGTGTCAATCACAGAACGTGCCCTCAAACTGGTCTCAGACATAATTACAGACCAGGACAAGGCCAAGGAAGAAGACAAAGAGAAGAAAGAACCCTCTAAAGACAGGTGTGATATCTGGACTGCTTAAACAACTGAGAGCAATGCATGTTAGAAAGGTTAGCCTTCCTTTGCATAGGACAACATTTTCTCATACTCAAGCACATGCTGAATATACCTGAATAGTCCTGAACAGGTCAGGTTTTGCAAATCCCTCCTTGCCCCACACTGGTAAAGCTCAGTACCAGAACCAACCTGTTACCCCAAAACTGTATTAACATGTTCAGTGATGTTGAGTTTTACTTCATTTAGTTTATACATTTGCATCCAGTGTAGATTTAAATACACATCAAAATACAATTTGAAGGCAATCTGTGAGTTTGATTAATGGTGGATTCTTACCGATATGCAATTCAAAAGACTTTGTAGAATGTGAAGTTCTTCATTTATGTCAGTAAATCTTATAGCAGCAGGTATTTGTGTTGCACCTGCAGTTGCTAATTTTGCTGATATACTTTATAGTTCATGTAATGTGGGTGCTTTCAATTTCTTTTTTAAGTCTTCCAACACAGCAGGGGGATCTAACGGTAACTGACCATCTGTGCTTTTCTTTGGTCTGGTGATCTGTACTGCAGATTCCAGGTTTAGACAGTAACATCATTTGGAGCATAGTGATAATTTCTTAAATTAAAAAAGTCCCCACCACATGAACTTATGCGGTTACTTGGCACCCAAACTGGTGCATGTCTCTGCTTAAAAATATGTGATATTCTTAGACTGCATACCTTCCATTTTGTGTTATGTAAGCCAGATCATACAATGAAATTAATAAAATGTGGCCAATAGCAGAAGGAAAAGACAGGAGATTACCTTGCTCAGCTCACTTCACCTCCACAGCCATGTCTGCGCTTTTCAGTTTCATTTGGGTTGAATTCAGCAACTGAGTGATCGTTTAGAACACTTGAAGGTAACCAAATTCAATGTCCTCATAAGTCTAATTCTCTTTCCTCTTTCAAGTAGTAACTCTATACATTGTTGCCATTGAAATACTGTATTTGGATGTAATTAACTTTTCAGAATGTTGACATCTTAATTGTTGCTTCTTTTGCTTTGCCATATTTTCCCTTCCCATCTTTCTTGTGTATCTGTCTAGAGCCCTGAAGGGAGTGATGAGGGTGGGAGTCCTGGCAAAAGGCTTGCTTCTTCGTGGGGACAAGAATGTCAACCTAGTCCTGCTCTGCTCTGACAAGCCCACAAAGGGTCTCCTCACCCACATTGTGGAGCACCTCCCCAAACAACTAACAGTACTATCTTTACAAATGTCATACCACAATTCATTTTTTCAGTGGCCATTTTAATAGGTACCTGCCTAGTACTTTGTAAGACACCTATTTGCCTCAAAAACATCTTGAATTCTTACAGACATGGACTGAACAAGATTCCAGAAAGTAGGGCTGTAGTCTCCTGGTCAACTGGTCGATTAGTTGGTTGGTATGCTCTCATCCAACCAAATTCTCATTGGTCGAATAATTGCAGTGTTACTTACATAAGGTGAAAAGTTCTACATCAACGGCCCTCCAGGATTAATCCATTATTTCCTGTGGCGGGAGGGACAGACTGATGAATTAACTGAAAATAAGGGTGTATTCAAAACACCCTTGTTGTTTTCAGAACTTTGAACTCACCCAACCTAATGGAGACTGCTAGGTCTAACTGTACTCAATTTTTACCGAGCGTTTACTGAACATACTGAATGTTTACTGAATCAGTGTTTCTTCTATAATTATAACACCAAGAACTCCCGCCAGGCCAAAAAAAGTTTTTTAATGTCACAAATAACGCCAAATATCCATTCATTCAGAAATCAATAGTGTTTGGGAGTCTCTGTGCAGCGCTGTTCCGGTCCATGAGTCTACCTCTGTCGTTGCCTGGGAATATGGCATTGCGTAGTATGTTTGTGTAGCGAGTGGGAAACAGTGAGCAGCAGGAAAGTGATGGTGGATGTGAGCGGAGCAGAGGGAAAGGTTAGTAGTTAGTTGTCAGTCTGGCAGTAAATGTACAGTACAGACTCCACTGTAACAGTTAAGAAATGCTAAAAAGTCAAGTCTGTTGTTTCCCCAAGTGCTGGAAAAGTGAAGAGGGTTAGCTCCAAAGTTAGCAACAATGGGTTAGCCTAACCTGAAGACGCAAAACAGAGAAATGGAGAACGGAGAAATGTGTGACTTTCAGTCGACCAAGATATTTTTTTGGTTGACTACAGCCCTACTAGAAAGGAAAGAGATTTAATCCATACTTATTCATTGTGGACTTCTGCACACTGGGTGAACCTGTTTCACCTAATCCCACAGGTGTCCACTGTCAAGTGTTTCGAATGTTTTTAAAATAGGGCTGCCCCCTAAACCCAGATGATTTTACTCATTAATTGAAAAGCCCCCTCAGTCAAATCAATAATTTTCAATTCACAGAATGTTGGGTCATTAAAATTGGTCATGAGCAGTCGTGGAAATTTATTGGCCAAAATGTGTATGGACCCTGCAAAAAATACCTACCTTGTTCACCACTTGTTTTTCAGCATCTTGAGGTGCAATGAATGCTGGCTTGTTAGAGAATTAGGTGGTTTTAGGAGACTAGTCAATAGTCTTGTTGAACCACTTTGCTCTGTTTATGTCAGAGATGAAATGATTTGATGATTCCAATCTGGTATAGCTTTGAATAATTTTTCTTTTTTAATTTAACCAGGTAAAAAGTCTCATTGAGATTAAAATCTCTTTCAAGATAGACCTGGCCAAGAGAATAGCCTAAACATTGTTATAACAATAAATACAAACGACATAAACAGACTAAGACAACTGTCAGGCACTACAAGTTGAACACAAAACACAATATCTAGTTAATAAGCAATAAAAGTCTATTCCAGTTAAGATGTAATAAGAGTAAACCAAATACCCAATTAATATGCAATACAAGATTATGGACAAAATTCAGTTAAGATGCATAAACGGGTATGATTTTCCAAAACTATCTCAAATGAAGTGAAAGCAGCCCCATTGGCCAAGAGTTCTTGTGTCCCAATCCATTAGAATTTACTTAAATTCCCCAGTAGTAATCAGCTCAGACTATTCCAGAGCTATTTCAAGCTCTTCTCTACATTCTTCCAGGAGGAAGGGACAGCGTACTTCAAAGCTTTTTTGCGTATCTCCGACCTAACTCAGGGAACCAACGTTTGTAGAATATTGTGAGAGTGCTGGCCATATTGATTTTGATTTCTACACATGTATGTACACAGATAAGGAAGTCTGTGGATATACAGAGATGGCCACTTAGCAGCAGCATACAGAGTACAGTGGTGTACAAGATTGCCACAACCAGTAATAAAATCTAAAGCACAATGGTATACAGTATCCAACTTTTTTAGGCACTGGTTAAGTGCATTTATAAAGAGCAGATCACTGTAATCCAATAAATGTAAAAAAGCTGCCGAAATCCTGTGTTTCCCTTCCTAGAGGGAGAAACAGGATTTATCCCTTAAGAAGACACTTCATTTGGTTTCAGCTTGGGAATAAGGTTTTCAATGTGTGATTTGAAAGACAAGTTCTGATCAATTATATCACCTAAATACTTACTTGTTGAGACCATTTCAGTTACAACCCCTTGGGCAGTCAAGAGTTTGTGAAGATAAGATGGTAACTCCTTTCTATTTGGGGAAAAAAGCATGATTTTGGATTTGTTTGCATTTAACACCAACTTAAGCTGAATTAAATGGGATTGAACAACATCAAATCAGGAACTACAAGTTTTGTACTAAAGGGGATGAGCAATAGATAACTTCATAAAATTGGATTTTTTACAAATATGAAGAACAGCAATGGTCCTAGTATAAAACACTGGGTCCCTGGCCCCTAAATTCAAGGAGGAAGGATGACAAAGACCTGGCAAACTAAACACATTGAGTTCTGGAAGTCAAGTACTTTGAAAACTAGTTTACTGCTTGCCCAGATAAGCCAATACTGTATATTTTTGTGTTGATATTAAAGGTATTAGATTGTGATCAGTACACTGAGTATTTAGTTTTGAGATTAGTATTGTGTAGGAAGTGTTATAAGGCAGTATGATTTCTTTTTGATATATTCAGGTTTCCCATAGATCCTTTAAGTCTTCAATTTGATTTTCAGAATTTATGGAAATGTCTAAATAAATAAATAAAAGAAGCCTTTATTTGTAATTATGGTAGGTCTTAAATTTTGAACAGATGTCTAGAAGAATGAGAAACATCTACTCACAAGGTTAACATATTTAAATATAAAATCATGTGGTATTCACTCCCAAATCAGTCCAATCCAGCCTTTTCTTTTTGTGGTAATTTTTGGATCAGTTCTCCACAGGCCTCTGTCATGATAATATCAGTATTGGGCTGTGTGTGATGCGCCTTAATTTTAACATCTTGTAGCATGTATAATTGACAATTCAAGAGCAGATAATCAGGATTTAACTGATTGTGCAATTTGAACCATGATTTTATTTCAATTAAGTGGAAATTGAGCATATTTTACAGGAAACACTCTTTTAGTTTGATACATAACAGTGTGATATGAGCATTTTTAAAGAGGACGTATTATGCTTTTCCTTATTTTCAGACATATGTATAATGTCACAATATCGGATGTTCATGTTAAAAGTGGCTGACATGTCAAATAACAAGGTAAACGTATGTAGCAGTAATCCCTGCTCTGAACACTCGGTTTCCAGCGTTTTTTTCTACTTTCGGCCTGAGCTGACATCATATCATGATGGATTTCTTATTATGGACATCTGCTTGGAATAGGACTATTTGTGTTGACCTTGGCCTAGGCTCAGGCTCATTTGGACTGCCTCTTTACTTTAAATTGGTGTGTTCAGTCTTAAACGGGAATTTTGACAGTTTGCATGTGCATTAGGGCAAGCAAATTTTAATAAAAATGTAAATTAGATAAAACTCTGTAAAAAAAGAAAAAAAAAGCATAACAGTGGGGCACAGTTCCTTGCATTTACCATTAATTTGATTACTTTATATGTGATTATTTTTTTTTTTTTACATATGATTATTACATTGAGATACAAAAATGTCCAGAAAAATATCCCTATTAATATTGTGGTGATTGATTTCAAACATAACGCTCAGCCCATGTGCATTCATTTTGCAGTGGAAAGGGTATTACATTTTCTCTGTCAAGATCTTTAAAAGGTGTACTAACATTGAGGACAAGTGGTACTTTCCTACAACATCAAAGCAAAAGTCATGACTCACCCAGATTATCTAGCTATTATATGCTGATGTCTGTTGAGAGAATAGTGTAACCTATTTTATGTTTACATGGAAATGGCAATTTAAAACTACAGCAGTTTTTGTTGGTACCAGAAAAATGGATTAGACTTTGTTTTAGGTGCTAGATCTACCTAGCATGTTCAGTCTGAACTAATATATATCCTCCAACGTTATTGTAATTTAAATTGTTTATGTAAGTCACTGCTGTGGCAACAAAAATGTGGGTTTTCCCTGAGTGCTCCAGTTTCCTCCTATAGACCAAAAAAAGGTTAGGTTAAGTGGTGACTCTAAATTGCCCGTAGATATAAATATGAGTGTGAATGGTTGTCTGTCTCTTTGTGTCAGCCCTGTGATACACTGGCGACATGTCCAGGGTGTATCCTGCCTCTCGGCCAATGTCTGCTGGTATTGGCTCCAGCCCCCTGTGGCCCTTGAAAGAATAAGCACTATAGATACTGAATTGTTGGCTATTTGCCAGGCAGATGTTGGGGGTGTATATAGTTTTGTCTGTTTCCTCACGGTTGGGGGGGAGCCTGAATTCAGCTTAATTGACCTTTCAACTACAAAAAAAAAAAAAAGTAAAACACTATTTCTGAGCAGCAAAAGCTGTTGCAAACAATGTGTGTATTGTTGGAAAAAACAACATATCAATCTGTATCAACATAACCTATCAACACAAATCTATGTGACTATGTGAAGGGCAAAAATGAACTAACAACTATACCTAATAATGTGGCCACTGAGTGTAGATTACAATAAGTTAGGCTTCCCTAGCTATTACTATATGAAATGATTGTCAATTAGTTATATGGGGCAGCTGTGGCTCAGGAAAACTGAACCCCCAATTGCTCCTGATGGCTGCGTCATTTGTGTGTGTGTGTGTGTGCGCGAGCGAGCGAGCGAGTGAGTGAGTGAGCATTAGAAACATTGTAAAGCACTTTGGATGAAAAGCTCTATGATGCTCCTGATGAGCAGGTTGGCACCTTGCATGGCTCCCTCTGCCATCAGTGTCTGAATGTGTGTGTGAATGGTTGAATGTTGGCATGTAGAGCACTTTGAGTGGTAGACTAGAAAAGCGCTATATAAATGTAGTCCATTTACCATGCAATCTGAGTACAATGAAATAATGTTTGCGCAACTGCATCTACACCATTTCTTCCCAGATGGTAACACCTGAAAAGTATGAGGTCAAGGGCTCTATCCAAGAAGCAGCCATTATTCTGACATCCTGTACAGAGCCAAAGATGCAAGTGACAATCACGCTGACTTCACCTGTCATCAGAGAGGAAAATGGCCGGGATGGAGGTTGGGAAATCCATAACAGCCCTTCATATTGCCCCTCTTTTCTTGTCCTTCTGCTATCTCCCTATGAATCAGTTTCAGTATGTTGGTTTACACCCTAAAGAGCACTATTCTGCTGGCACTCCACGAAGATTATGTTGGGCTTTAAATCAGATCATCCCTCCAACTTGCTCTTTTTGGTCTCTTCAGGGTTTGTTGTAATAAAAGTTTCATTTTTAATACAACCTTTGTATGTACAACTGATACCATTAGAGGGACTTTTTTAATTGAAATATTTAGATAATCTATTTTTACAGGTGTAAGGTTGAAGCCCATGAGAGACCTCAAACCTTTTTTTTCAATTGATGCCCTCTCTCATTTTGTTGGTCCAGATAACTTGTAGTGTTGAATTTAAAAAAGATGAAAGAAGTGAGTGCCAGCAGTATTGCTCTCAGGCTTTTGCTCTGTACCTCTTACTTCTCAAATGCTATCTTTATCACTTTGAACAAAGCATGATCAGTGTTTGCATTGTGTTAAGTCTAGTTATTCCCAGGTGAGATGCTTGTTTTGTTTCCTGTGTTCCGGGGGATTCTGTTTAAATTTTATTGTTAACTATAATCAATGGGAGACATGCATTATATTACCTTGTCTCCAAATTCTCTTTAGATGAGGAGAAAAAAAGACAAATCCTGCAGAACATGAACAAATCGACATCAGGAGTCTCTTCTGTTCCTCAAGTTCAATTTGGAATTAATTATGCAAAGATGTTTGAATTGTTTCTCAAATCAAGATTTGGCCTAAGATAGAGTGGAATCCCACACAGCTAGGGAGAGGAAATTGGGTGTTATTTTCCCACAGGAAACAAATCTTTCTTTTGTGTACTGGTGAACAGTTCACCATGCTGAGGTCCCCTGTTCTGAAGTGCTCCCCTGAGTAGATTGACATCTACCTTAGGACTCAAAATTCGGCTCAATATAGAGATAATATTTTAGATTGATTTAGCAAAAAAGAAAGCCTTTGACAAGTTCTTGTCATTTTGATTTCATTGACAATAGAAAGATGAGTACAAATCATTTTAAGATGGACCATTTTCTCCAGAATTAATTGACAATGGAAAGATGAGATACAGTTAAACCATGAACCATATTGTTTTGAAATCCGATTATTTCCATTTTTTCTTAGGGGAGTATTGCTAAAGTTCAGGTAAAAAAAAAAAGCTATGACAGAGGAATCTTTGGTCGGACCTGAGTACAGCCTTTGGTATACAATGACTCTTGGGGTCTTATTCCAACCTACTGGTATTAGGTATGCATGCAGTGATATCCTAACCCCTTTTGTTTGCTAGTAGTTATCATGTTTTTTTTCTCTTCTTCAGCACCCATTGCTGCTTCCTTTTTATAGGTCATAGTAATCTTTAAAAGTCCAGCATAAAGACTCCTTTATTTCTTTAAACAAAAAATAATTAGTTTGTCAAGTACGCTGTCTCCCATCAGGGGTTTAGTAGGGCCCAACCGCTCCGGAAGGATTTTTGACCAAGGTTTTCCCATATCTCAAAAACTTTGCCACACCTACCATTGCCATGCTGCTTTTTTATCAGGTCACTCCGTGTTAGCCATTTGCTCTTTCTGTCTCTCTGCAACACATTCTTACCTCTAATAATCATTAGCCATGGAATCTCTCCTCTGCCCTAATACTCGAGCAAAGAAAATTTACTAAAATGTCCATGGTACTTAACAAGTTAATAATAATCTTTACAACACAATTACCTGATAAAATGGTATTGGCTTCAAAACATCTGTGAGCTTAAACCCATGTAAATTTAGCTACATTGTTGCTTTCCAAACAGTTTATTTGTCTACAATATTGAGTCTGTAAATTCATACCCCTTTTACAGAATGCAATGACTTAACATCATGTACACTGTCAGGCTGTATCTATCCATTTAAACAATGTTTTGGTTTTCAATTTTTTTAATATCAGTAGCCCTTTTGAAATTACAAATAGTAAGCAACCAATTGTAGGTTGTTTTGGAAAGAAACATTGGTATGTGTGGCAATGTGTTTGTTATTTGCCAGCTTCGCTGACCTGGTCAAACACCCATTCCTCATCATCATTTTGACACTTCAAATCCATTTTTAGATGTAACCTCGGGTATGGTGAAAGACCCAGCGGACGTCTTGGACAGGCAAAAATGCCTTGACGCTCTGGCTGCTCTGCGCCACGCTAAGTGGTTCCAGGTTCGGAACATCATTTTACTTTCTTATTGTAGCCTTATGAGATGCATTTGTTTATTCATTTATTTGTGTTTTACACATTTGGTTTCTATTTTATAATGAGGAAAACTTTTACTATTTGAAGTAAAACAAATATTCGAGGGTGCCTCCTACAAGAATCTGGTTAATATCCATTATATATACTGAAGTTATTTAGAAGTTCTCATATAAAAAATTACTTGAGCAAAGGACTGGCATCCTTGGCCTTTTTAATTTCCCAAGTATTGCATTGTAGTAACATGTGATTCCATAAGGCTGCACAATAACTTGCACAGAGTTGTGCAAAATTTGTATCATTTTTATTCTATATATTTTTTATAGAATGGGGATTGAGAGAAAAAGGAATATTTGAGTAGTTTCCTGTGATTCTGCTACCTGAGCAAAAGCACAGGCAAAGTAATGCAGATTTCCTCAGCTCTTTCAGTCCCTATACTCTCCTTTCAGGTGGACTTGTACTTTAAGTACCTTTTTGTGAGATACCTGGATAAACCTGGGGTCAGGGTTTAGAAGATGGCAAGGAAAATCCTCATTTCTTGTGCATCTTGCAAACTTTGAACTCCCTTACTAACTGTGAGGTACAAGACTACTGGGAATGGCAGCTGATTGCAAACTGTTATGGCTCATACACACCTCAAACCATACTCAAGCTTCCATTATGCACAGTAGTTTTTGGACCTCTAAGACAGAACTGATTCACTTTTTTGGTCCATCTCTTGTCACTCTTGGTCATTTGGTAAACCTAACTTTATTGCATCACAAGGCTAGAGCCAATGGACTCCAGTCCTGTGTGATCGTCATTCGAATCCTGCGAGACCTCTGTCAGCGAGTTCCTACATGGTCGTCCTTCCCAGGATGGGTGAGTATGTTATTTAAACATGCTAATGAGACATTTAAAGGCCTCAGTGCACTGTGTCAATTATGGCTGTGCCTGACAGGAGTCCACAGTCTTAAGAGAAACATGAAATTTTTGGTTGTTAATTCCTAAATTGAACTTTGGTGACCAAAGCTGTGTCAAAAGCCTGTGTCACGATTTTATTGTTATTATTATTATTATTATTATTGTTATTGTTGTTGTTATTATTATTATTAGCGTTTATTAAACAAGGACCATGCACAAAAAACATTAATCTCAAAATGAAAAGAGATGATATATGCCAGATTTAGCTATTAGTTCATTTCTATCTGCAGTCCCTAGGCAGGTACACACAGAACAATTACCAGATAATAAAAACATGCATTTATATGCAACACCATTACATAGTCTCTATCACACTAACAAAAAAATAAAATCTGAATCACTGTAAAATTAATGTTGACATGACTGGTTGCTCAGTATTCATTTGTTTGCACCATGGGAAAAATAATGAAAGTCTCTAAGTTTTAAGCTCAGCTGGAAGCATATTCCAATGTTTGATGGTCGTAAATGAAAAAGGAGATTGTGCAAATGCAGTCTGCCACAGAGGGATATGTAAGTCTTGAGTTTAGAGTAGATCTAGAGGTTCTGCTCATTTGCTCAGAGTGGAGCTGAAAAAGGTTCTTCAATGGTGGAGGAGCAGCATGAATTATTTTGAATAGCAATTGAACTTCTGAAAACAGAATGAGATTTTCAAAACTTAAGCGACTATTTGGACAATATATTACAACGATAGTGATTTAGTGATTTCCTATCAAAAACTTTTAAAGCTTGTTTAAAAAGAATTTTAATTGGCTTCAGCACAGTCTTGCAGGCCTGGGACCAGCAGGATACACAATAATGAAGATGTGAAAAAATAATAGCATGCAAAATTGTTTTTGATGCTTAAATTGCTGTAAATGCTCTAAGTTTAACCATCGTATATTTCAATTTTTTACTCATCTTTTTAATATGGCTTTCGAAAGTCAAGTTGGAATACAATGTCATACCTTAATACTTAACCTCATTAACATTTTTGTTATTTGTCTATTAACACTAAGCTGTGGATACACAGTTTGTTTTTAGCTAAAAAAAAAAAAAAAAAGAAAGACTGTCAAGTCCCCAGTGATTCCTTGCCTTAGAATCTGATAAAGTTGAGATGATTTTGTTCACTTTTGCCTCATTCATACATGTAAGATTGAGTGCTTTTGGATCATTTACACTGAAATTTCAGCCCAACTCCAAAACAGAATCAATGAAATAACAATTAAAACTGTTTGCCACAGCTATGCTATCCTGCTGTTGGGTCCCATTTATCATGAGTTCTCTATTTTCACTTTAACCTGGTATGTTTTACATACATATGGAAGTTTTTATGCTAATACCGAACTGTTATGAACTCAAAACGAAAACTAATTGTATATGTTGATTGAGTCTGATTAGCAAAATATCTGAAAATGAGTTGCATGTAGCCTTGTAGACCTAAGGCTGAGACCAGCCAGCTCCTCCCCTCTTCCAGTAGTACCTGTAACAGTGAGTCTCTAACCAGCAGCAGCAGAGGAAGAAGGACAGATGAAAGCAAAAATGATACCGCAGGGCTGTTAATCCGTTTATTGTAAAAAAAAACAAAAAAAAAAAAACTGCAGTCTTTCTAAACAGTGGAGTCTCAGGGTTTTAGGTAACCATCAGTATGAAAAGTTATCCCAAAGGTCCTGTCAATAAGGAGATAAGGTTTAGTATTAGTCTACATATAAGAAAGATAAACTACAGTTGTTAAAAAAGGTTAACAATAAATAAATTTTTCATTGTAGAGATTGGTGAATGCACTAAACATTGTTGGCATGTGAGATAGAATAATCATGTCAGTCTAAAAATACATAATTGTAAGCTTCACATTTTTGTATTTGTAATAAAATTACTGGTACTCGTATTGGTCAGAACAAACAGATATTTATCTGTTATCATTATTGGCCCTGAAATTCCATATTGCCACATCTGTAATGGTAATGCCAGCAGAGATTGTGTGTGTTCGCCAAGCATCTAAGCCATCTTCACTGTTTACTCTGTACAGGCCATGGAGCTGCTAGTTGAGAAGGCCATCAGTAGTGCCTCTGCCCCCCTCAGCCCAGGCGATGCACTGAGACGTGTCTTTGAATGTATTTCTTCTGGGATTTTACTCCCTGGTAAGATATTGTTTCTTTATTTTCCTATATATTGATTAGTGATATACTTATTAGGCTCTTATACTGTCTTATAAATTATATTGTCTTATAAATTCTGTTTGCAAACCAAAATTGGGTCAGCTGAAAAGGGGGGACTGTTCTTTGTATTCACACTAACTGTATGCATTAATGTAATCTGACTACTCTTGTCCTCCTTTGGCAGTAACCTGACATAGAATCGAATATTCTTTTCTAAGGAATTTTCTCCAAGGAATCTTGTGCTGAGAGACAAATAACCTGAAGAACAAGTTAAACATACAATATTTACTCCAGCAGGTTCAAGGTTTTCCCCAGGGTATCCTCCCATTTTCACTTGCATGGAATACCTCTAGAGGGAGTTGTCTATGAGTTGTTGTTAGCCACTTGAACCACCTCAAAGGAATAATTTGTCATTTTGAGAAATACACTTATTCGCATTCTGGCAGAGTTATAGAAGCCCTTAGGGGACTTTATTAAAATGATCATTTAAACTTGAAAATGTAATTCCACAATAGCATTATGAATTTCCACATATGTATGTGTATGAAAATGTGATAATCCAATTTTCATTTTCACATACTCATATTGGTGTTCTATGAATATACTAAAATGAAAATGGTGCTGTTTGACATTTAATTTTTAAAGTCGTACCCTGCTGTACAGTGGACAATATTCAAATATTAATTCGAATTTGAAAATTAAAATGCAATATAAGAAATGTAACCTCATTTTCCATTCATGCAAGCAATATTTAAGTCACAGTTGAAATGAAAATGCAATTTTCTAAAATGGCATTTGATTTCATTTTCAAAGACTTAACCTGTTTCACAGTGGATAATATTTACATGCAATAAGCGAAACATGGCCCCCCGTCTATTGCATTTACATTTACATGTCACCACACTCTTTTGTGGTCACATGAACTTCTTCCACTGGCTTACCTGTGGAAGAGGTGACCACAATGTTCTCAAATTGCTTGGGTCCATCCAACCCCAGTCTGTTGGAAATGGCATATTTGGTGCCAACTCAAGTGCTTGTCCCCAACAGTGTCCTCCTTGGTACACTGCTCTTCTGAGGTGCTGTTTTGACAAAGCTATGATGCCCTCTGTTGCCATGTCATCAGCATTCTGGGTATCCCATGCTGTCTTCTTGCCCCTGGTTGCAAATGCAGATACTGTGTCACAGCCAGTGAAGGCATGGAACACAGGAACGGTCTTGGATTTGTCAGGACCCAGAGACTTGGCAATCTCATGGGCAGGTATGTATCTGAAGTTCTTGCCAGTCCCAAATGCCACCCACAGCTCCTCAATGTCCAGCTCTGACACATGCGCAATAGCTAGGACCACAACATCTGTGTCCACAGTCCACAGGGTGATCTTTTTAAATCCTTGTCTTGCAGCATCCACTGCATGGAGTAGCATCCTTGTATCTCCCTCTTCATGTGTGCAAGGAGCAATCTGATCTGTTTCTTGTGGATGAGATGATAGAACATTGAGTCCACAAGTGGAAACAACTTTGGTAGTTCACATTTCCACAAGCTTCCTGGCCATAAAGTGAGAGCTCTGTTTTGTGTTTATCCACTCTCAGGAAGCCTTTCCAGTTGGTTGGTATCTTGTTTTTTCCATCCACTCTTGTTCTTGTCCCCTTTACCCGCTTCTGTCTTTTCAGGGACTTTAAGCTGTTAACGTCATAGCAGTCCCATACAACATCCAGTCTGTTGGCCCTTTCAAGTTTCTCTTTGATATAAAGTGTGAAGATCTCACTGGAAAAGTCATTGAAGGTTTTAGCTACACCTAATTTCAGCAGGTTTATGACTGCTGACCCATCTAGTATTTGGACCTCACTGTCTGAGACACTGCTTATACTGTTCTCTCAGCAACTTAACAGATCAGCCTCGTTTCCCAAGCGCAGTCCACCATGAAGGGAGAGTGATGGGGGGGTAGGCCTGATTTTCGTGTTTGAAGAAGTTTTCCAGGTTCCCATCATGGGTCTGACATGGAATGCTGCCCCCTAGTCGACATTAATATAATCACCCAGAGAGTTATTGTAAATTAAAGATTACATGAAATATACTTGAAATTTCATTCTGCGTCTTCTCAGATACTGCAATTTCATTATAATCCTTCTCACAACATTGCTGAATTCAACATTAACTATTCACCCAAGCAGTTAATGATGTTGTATATGGTATTATTGTAATCCTTGACCATCAAAACATGGGGTAGACATCACCTTTTCTGTGTTATCTGATATGGTGCATGATTCGGTTATGGCGGAAAGCAAAATGGCCGCCATGGTCGCTACGAAGGGTTTTTGCAATGGCTCCATTTCTGAAAACGTTCAGGGCCCCAAATTGTACAAGTGTGCCAAGTTTCATGCTTTTATGAAAAAGTGAACATAATTTTCACATAGAAAGAAAGTGGCCCCTGAACCAACAGATCACAAAGCTGTACTTTGAGAAAGTTTGTAACCCAGCTGCCATTTTGAACATGGGGAAGACACAGAGGGACTCACATGCACTGACATGCACACTCACATACACTAACATGCACACTCACATGCACTAACATGCACGTGCTCGGATAACAACACATACAGAGTGAGTGTGACTTCATTCTCTGCTCAGGACACCATCACTCCATTATATCTTTACATAGTAAATACTTGTTTGCTGCTATATTGATGTTCAAATTGTCGTATATTGGACATTAAAGCTTTTAAAACTTAACACAACATGCATGCAACAGACACAATATTATAAAGTCTAGCCTAGGTATTCCTATACTGTGATTTCCTTCTCACAGCATTAATGAATTCACCATTAACTATTAACCTGAACAGTTTATGATGTTGTATATGGTATCATTGTAATCCTTGGCCATCAAAACATAGGGATAGACATCACTTTTTCTGTGATATCATGTTTGGTTCAGGAGATATTATGAAATATACATAATTAGGTTATGGAGGAAAGTAAATTGGTCGCCATGGCCACCATGAGGCGTTTTTTGCGATGGCTCCATTTCTGAAAATGTTCAAGGCCCCAAACTCTACAAGTGTGCCAAGTTTCACACTTTTATGAAAAAGTGAACATAATTTTCACATATCACCTGGACTATTTCTCAGAAGGCAGGGAGATGCATTTGTTTTACAGTTTGTGCAGCCCTTACGGGTGGTCACCGAACACACCTTTAACTCAGTCTCATTAAAAAGAGGCTCCAACTAGTGGAGCAACCACATACTACAGCAAATCTACAGAACATTTTTTGACAGTTACACTGCACGTCCCTCGTCTTCTGCATTATCGATTCATATATTTTAATTGGTTGAAATATTATTATTATTATTATTATTATTATTACAAAGTACATGTCCATTTCCTACTGCAGCCAACAAGACTACACTTGTGCTATCATTAGCAGGGCTATGACTATCTGAGTGCCTGTCATGTTTAAAGTAATGTTAGCCGAAAAAAGCTGCTCTAACTTAGACACGTTTCTCTAGTAGAGACATCCTGTCTGCAAATGCAGAACAGCCATCACACGCTATCATTTTAACAAGGCTGCTTTGACTGTGAACGCACAAGGGCACAAGCTAACTGCTAAGCTAGGCTAATCTTCAAGCTAGTAAATAGAGTAGCAACGAAAGGCTAGCTACCCACTAACACTAGTGTTGTTTCAGAAAGAAAATTAGCGAATCTAAAGACGTGAACTAAAATAATGTTGTCAGTAAGATAAACGAAGAGTTTACCGCAGAATATATACTGTATATACACTCACCAGCCACTTCATTAGGTACACCTATGCAATTTAATGCAATCCAATACAACAGCTCTCCATAAATTCAATTTTTTGAAGCTTATACATTTTCAGTTTTTGTTGACATCGTCAGAAAGGTGATAATTATACTTTGTTTATTATTAAGCCATGGTGCACTGAGGCAAATTTATGGCAGAGCTTTTGTATTGGATGGCATTAGATTGCACACGTGTACTTAATGAAGTGGTTGGTGAGTGTTTGTGTATATATATGTAGACCGATCAGCCAAAACATTAAAACCACTGAGATGAGGTGAATAACATTGATAATTTCATTAAAATGGCACCTG
The DNA here is from genome assembly GCF_910596095.1 of Thunnus maccoyii. Taxonomy (NCBI): domain Eukaryota; kingdom Metazoa; phylum Chordata; class Actinopteri; order Scombriformes; family Scombridae; genus Thunnus; species Thunnus maccoyii. The sequence goes on along the minus strand of NW_024757901.1, from coordinate 395,909 downwards.
TCAAGGGATGGGATATGTTAGGCAGCAAGTGAACAGTCAGTTGAGGTTGATGTGTTGGAAGCAGGAAAAATGGGCAAGTATAAGGATCTGAGTGACTTTGACCAAGTACCAGGGGCCCTTCATGTCAACGGTATTGATTACGGCAGTGGTCTCTTTCTGCGGGATAATGCACCCTGCCACATTGCAAAAATTGTTCAGGAACGGTTTGAGGAACATAACAGAGTTCAAGGTGTTGCCTTGGCCTCCAAATTCCCCAGATCTCAATCCGATCAAGCATCTGTGGGGTTTGCTGGAAAAACAGTCAGATCCATGGAAGCCCCGCTTTTCAACTTAAAGGATCTGCTTACAATTTTGCACTTTTTACTCAGATTTTAACTCAGATTCTAAAACATTTGAGAGATGGAAAACCAACCCATAATTAAAGCTGCAAGCAGCGTTGAACGGGCTCCCTTGCGCACATCGGGCCGCGGCGCAGTCGAAGGGCTTCTGTGACGGGCATGTAGATGTCTTCAGACCCGGGCTGTTTTCAGACAGTGCAAGAAGGAGATAAACATCACTTCCTTTGTCCACTATTTTGCCCGCTGTTGGGGCTGCTTTACTGAAATTTCGTAGGGGGCGCTATTCAGCCAGTTTGCATCACTGATGGAATATTGTCATGTACACGTATTCAGGCCAGGAGCCTGAATATGTGTACATGACACCAAACATGTAAAGTTTGGTGCAGACTGGAGCATTTACAATAAAGTTATAGCAACTTCCTCTGTCATGGCGAAACATCAAATCTCAACAGTGTGAGGATGAGAATTTTCTGCAGGGTGAGACATGGCTGCCTTGGTCACACCTGTGTCATAAAAATCATGCAAGTTTTGTGCCCATTCACTTGAATTTCAATTAGTAAATTGAAAACCCTTGATGAGTTTGTGTGTAAAACAAATTAATTTCCTAATTTTCATCAAGTCTATTTTTAGGAATGTAAAGACTTAACTAGGGATGCACGACATTGGATTTTTGCCGATATCCAATGTGCTGATATTTCCAACTCATTGTGGCCGATTGCCAATATATGCACATATTTTTACCAGCTGACTGAGGAGGCTATTATGCATGCAAGCATAGATTATACTATGATCAAGAAAGACAATATATGAAGGAAGAACTTAGGAAGACTGGAGTTCAGTAGCTCAGCATTAAAGTTCTTCCCTCATATAGGCTATAGTCTTTCTTGATCATTAGTACAATACTTGATTGCATGTGTAATAGTCTCCTCAGCCAAGTGGGAAAAAATATGTGCATATATCAACATTGGCAATTGGCAAAAATGACAGTCAAAAAGTAATCATGTTAAATAATTGTGATCCAATATTGAACAAGATAATCATGATTATGATTTTTTGCCATAATCGAGCACCCCTAAAAACAACATAAATTATGATTTACATACACACACACACACACACACACACACACACACACAGAGTTTAGATATGTAAGTGATAAATTGTATGTATGTATGTAATGAATTGTTTTCTTTAAGAAACTGTTACTTGAACATTTTTCAGTGTGCTCCTAAAGTTATATGTGTGCTTCTAATTTTTTTCATTTAGGAGCACATGTACTCCTTGAAAAAAAAGTAAGGAATTTTTTTGTAGGAATTTTCATCGTGAATCCATTGATACAGGTTTGAAAGTGGTCGGACTTATAGTTTAGATGTCAGACGCCCCAGTTTGGCACAAAGTCCATGCCTAGAGATTGCCTCCCCATTGGTTTACATTGTAAGGTGTGATGTCACACTACAACTTTCAGGGCTTACCAGATCTAAACCGTTTGAGTTATTACAGTTTTTAATAACTTGTTCAGCACAGTGTGATAAGTCATGTATTAAAGTTTGAAGCCGATACCATTAACGCCCTAGGAGGAGATAGCGTTTATTCAAGGTCCAAAATTGGCACAAAGTCATACTTTCATGGGTGCACTGCGGACTTCCTGTTGGATTTAGGTCAGGGGTGTCAGCATATGATTTGTAGGTCTTGATGAGACGAATAATTGAGTTTTGGTTCGATCTCTCTACGACATTCCTACGGGCCGTAGCGGCCATTTTAGATACATAGGTGGCGGTCTGCAGCACATTTTGGCACTTTTGGGGTTAATTTTTACATTTTATCAAATTTTTCACCAGACTTGATGTGCGTGTCAAATATGGTGAGTGTTTGAGCATGTTTAGGGGGTCAAATGTAGGGTTGAAGTGGCATATTAATAAAGAATAATAAGGAAGAAACAAGCACATGAAATACAATAGGGTCTTAGCCCTTTTGGCTCAGGCCCTAATAATAATAAAGAAACAAACACACGAAATACAATAGGGTCTTCACCCTTTGGGCTCAGGCCCTAATTAATATCTTTTTAAATTTATTGTATCTCAGATGAGTGTACGAATGTGCCAGGGCCTTTGTGATCCACTTCTCTACTTTTGTCTTGGTTGTACCTCTAAACATTTGAGATGTTTGCTGCCCTGCCAAAGGAATTTGATTAGATGGTAATCACAGCTTTTAGTTTTAATGTCACAAGGCAAGCTAACTTGTTTTGTGACAGTAGATAAAGCATGTTTGCAAAGTTCAATGTTTACATTTAGATGTTGTTCAAAATATTTTTATCACAATGTATTCTAAACCAAACTGAAGTTTAACTAATGAACCCCTATGGTTTCTTCAGGCTTCAGAAATTATCGTGATCACATTTTTTGTTATATCACCCAGCTCTAGTGTGGGTGGATGTTTTAAAGCCAGGCATCACAATTGAATAGGGACAAAATAAATCCTGTTATTTTATCAGAATGAAACTTATTAATATAGACCCACATATAATTATATATTTCTGTATTATAATCTTTGTTTTTTTTCATTGAATTATGGTCATTAGGCAAACTCATTAAATAAGTTAGAACAAATATAGCAATTTCAGGTGTGTTGTATTCCCTTAATCTTACGTGTGTAATAATAAATACAGCCACAAGTGGCAACAATTGGGTTCCACGCAGAGTGCAAAAAAATTGCAAAATTTGACATTTTTAGAGCAGAAGACCAGATGCAGATGACTTGAGACATTTAAAATGATGAAAGAATTTCAACTCTAGGCCAAGCTGTTTTCAAGATAATTGCGAAAATGTGAACTTAATCATTACAGCATCACCTTGATGTCAATGAGTGTCATATGTGCCTGAGTAGTGGGTGGAATTTGCAACCCACTTGCAAATTTTTTGTTTCTAGGTCTTAGTCTTTGCTAAACAAACACTTTAAGCAAAGAAAAATAATAATAAAAATGAATTTTCACAGGGTCACAATAGGCAATCTTCAACTTAATATGACCTCAATAAGCACTTGAAAACGTACTACATTCATGAATTGATACATTGTTTGGAAATTAGGACTTGGCCACTTGGGGATTCAAACACTGGACCTCTGTATCGCCAGAGAATGTGCCTTACTGACTGTGCCACTGGGGAGACATGGTTTCACAACTCAAGGCAATGACATGACTTGTCTATTTAAACTTAAAACGCTTACAAGAGTCAAAATGTTGGTGAGAAAATTCTGAAAAAATTCACATCACACTGCTGGTTTCAGGTGTATTGTCAAATATTTTGGTGAAGTTTGATCAAACATTTGGTGAAATAGAAAATGTGCTTGAAGTACAAATACAAATTACAGTAAGATATTGAATATCACAAGCACATCATTTGACATACATTTATTGTACAAACTTTTAAACTACAAGAGTTCACAACAGATGGACAGAAACTGGAGGATGCACACACATTGATGCAAGGCTGGATTCAAACAGGTGACCTTACAATTACAAGGCTATCAGGACAACAAAACTGTCATTAAACGCACAATATGTAATTTCTGCCACTAGGGGTCTCTCAATCAAAACAATAACAGAAGATGGAGTGTGATGACGATGTGAAATAGCATGGGATCATGGGAGTTGTTTTCTTCATTGTTAAACAACCAGCTTTTCCGGGATAGGATTACTTCAGTGTTCATCAGTCAGGATGTTTTTACCGGGAAATGAACTATCCACAGAGGTTATCTCCTCTCCAAAACAAACAGACCCAGTGATTAAAACAGGTAAAAACACCGAAGAAAGCAGTTTCACATTAAAAATCAGTGTTTCTCTAGTGCTGTTAGGTGGACACAGGACATCCAGTAGGGGCTGCGAACCGAGCTGCTGTAAATGTTTGCTTAGCTTGTTTCTCTGATGACTTAAGATACAGACGTTCAGCCGTTTTTTACCGTAAGCCGAATTATCTGCAGTGGTCTCCTCCTCTCCAAAACAAACGTACATGGGGAATAAAAATGGTAAAAACAGTGAGTAAAGCAGTTTCATGTTAAAAATCTGTCTTTCTCCAGGGCTATTTTGCACAAAGAGTATGTCTTTGAGACATACTCTTTTGTAAGAGGAGGGGCTGCCAGCCAAGCTGCTGCTAACGTTTGCTTAGCTTGTTTCTCTGATTACTTAAGATCCCAGTGACTAAAATCTTTCATCTGGTTAAAAGATGGTTAAAAACCAGGACAAAGATCTAAAAAGTTTATTACAAAAATTTGGCTTAAAACAGAATAAAAGTCAATTTATGACAGTTTTTGGTAAGCAACCACAACGTCAATGTATTACCTTGTATGTGTATACTCTGTGGTAGACGCCATTGTGACAGACAACCACGATGCTGCCGATGTATTATCTTGTATGTGTGTATTCTTTGGTAAACGCCATTGTAGCCGACAACCACAACACCGACACATGCATCTTGTGCACGTATACTCTTTGGTAGAGTGGGTATGATGATATTGACAGGCGACCATATGAAGTGAAACGGACCATTACCTTGATTAAAATGACTAATTTCTCTGGGTTTGAAAATTTTTGGAAACATTTGTGATAATGTAAGTACACAACTTGACAAAATATATAACATAGGTCTAGTTGTTTTTAGACATTTTAATGCAGAGTAGTTACATATTATAGCTTTCCAGGGTCTATATGTAGAATTGTGAAGCAATTTTTTATGGCAAAGAGTGAATGGGAAGTAATGTAACGTAAAAAATGAGACCTAGCTGGAGGCTAGCTGCCTCCATCAACCACTACACATTTCACAACAAAACAGCCCCACAATTACAAGTCACCCACTTCCAAGCACACAGCTATTATTTCCTCAACAAAGGAGCAGAAAACAAGCTCCACAGCGATAGCAGAACATAGCTTAACCCTTTTGTTTTTCCTTTTTGTCCTTTTTGTTTCGGCCACAGCATGTTACATCCTGACCACAGCACATTGCTCCCCGACCACAGCTCAGTGAGCCTACAGGTGTTTAGTAAACACAGTTGGTAAAAAAAAAAAAAAAAAAAGTTGGCGGTTTGTGGGTCGGGTCAGGTTCGGGTGGTTGATTAAGACATATTGTGCAAGTTGGGCAGTGCGGATTGGCTCTCACCAGCCAGCGGCCACAGCACAGCAGGAGCCTCTATGTGTGTGTTTGTGTATGAACAAGTGAGTGCATGTACATACAGCAGGGGGCTGACTGACTGGGAGTGAGAGATAATTTGCTGAAACACGTTGCAAAACACAACATTAGAGATCTTTTATGTAATTATCAGAAGTGTAAGTGAGGAAAAAGACATCACCTGCAATAGTCTTCCGCTGTGAGCATGCGCGTGCAAGCACTAGGCTGTTTACTGCAGCTCCTCTAACAGCAACAGATGTCACTAAGGAGAAGGAATTTCTGATTCCTACATATAGAACCTTTAACTTACGTCTGCATACAATTCGTAAATTACTGCACTGATGTCAATGAGAGTGAATAACTTGGATGAATGTGTGATTAAGTGTGTGTGATGTGTGGAAACAAAACACAAAACCCATGTAGCTGGTGGAGGCTTGGAGGAAGAGAAGAGAAAGAGGTTAAGAAGGAATCTGCCCTAATACACTGAGGTCTAAACTAACCAGGTGCAGGTTTCCTGACTCCCCTCTCCAACCCACCCTCCCCTGAGCCAGGAAGCCAAACCAACCTCACAAGCAGAAGGCAGAGAGAGGGATATCACAAAACTTTAAAAAATTCTTAATGATTTAACTGTTGGGGATACAATTCTGAAAAAAAATCACACGTCATTCTGCTGGTTTTGGGTGCATTGTCAAATATTTTGGTGAAATTTGTTAAAAAATGAGATGAAATAGAAAGTTGTGCACACAAATTACAGCAAGATGGTGAATATCACTGTGGACTCACCATTTGACTGATCTGAACACAATTTGAAACATTTGAGATCTAGTATCCAAAGAATGTCTGTGTCACTTTTGGTAGCAACTGAATGAAAACTTGTGTAGATATAGATGTTAAATGATTTTGCAGTGATGGACCTTTGAATTGACCATTGCCAGTGAGGCAAATCTTTGTCACAATTCGGTGGATGTGCTGAAAAAAATTCAGCTCTGTAGGATGTACGGGTCATTTATTTTGATTTTTTGAAGTTTGCAATGTGAAATATCTAGAAATTTAGATTTGTTGTAAAAAGCCACTACCAAATTTCATGGATTGACTGAGTCATGACCCTAGATCTTGTGAACCAAATTTCGTACGAATCCATATAGCCGATTATGAGATATAAACTTTTCATATTTATGATGCCTCTTAGTGGCAGAACATCTCAAGACTGTGTAGCAAAGCTTAAAATTTTCATAGCATCTGAAAACATGCACCAAGTTTGGTTACAATAACTTAAGCCAGTTTTGATTTATTAGCTTTTATGTAAAATTGAACTTAAAGACACAGGTCTAAAACTGTATAATTTTGGAATGGATTGACTTATCGAAATTTCCTTCATAACTGTAGGTAAGCAAAGTCCGAAGATGATCCTGACAAAGTTTCTTACAAAATTTGACATTTTTCGAGCAAAGGACCATCGGTGCAAATATGCAGATCAATTGAGAAATTAAAGAAGAAATTAAGAAAAAAACTGAAAAGTTATGTAGATTGTTGATTATTTGAAAAAGTAAAAGCTGAGACAAGCTTTGCACATAAGAAAATATCAGTTTCATTTCATAGATTGAAAATGGCATTGACATTACAAAAAAACTGGCAATAGAAAAGCTATTCAAAAGCATCTTCTTCCCTTAAAACAGTATTGGTCTTAGAGTATTTTTACCTGATGGCTGCATTAGAGAACAGCAGTGGTGGTCAGTGTGGAGTGGTGCTGAAATGTCATAATTTTACATATTGTGTTATTTTGCAGGCGTCAAGTAACCATGTTTTACAGGTTGCAGATGGGGAATATGACTTGGCTGCTGCTTGAAAAATCTCAGTCAAAAGATTTTTTTATTCATTTATTTATTTATTTGCTTTAATCCCTGAAGATCCCCTCCAGACATGTATGAAGACATATACAAATATTCTGCTTATATTCTGTTTACTTAACTGTAGACAAAATGTGGCAAACTTCACAAGCCCCAAAGCAAATATAGTAGTAAGCCCATGATGAAATGAATTTCCATTAGAGCCTGACAGCAGGGAATAGCCGTGGTGAGCCATACCGCTGCAGGGCCGACCACAGCCGACCCGTGACAACCCCCTCTCTTCCTCACTACAACTATGTTGTTGCAAGACTCAGTATGTATGTCGTTGCTGGACACCAGGCTGACAATGTAATGGGTGGCTTTTATTGTTAAGAAGTTATAGGAAATGAAATGTGTTTATTACTGAATTAGCAGAGCTTCATGGGCAGCGCTGTACAATAAAAACAGGTCTACACAACAAAGTACTGGCACAAATAATCAAACTGGCACAACTCCAACATGACATCAAGGTAAACAACTTACTTATCTTGCCAGTGGAAAAACACTGGCAGCCAGCCAGCATGGCTTGACTTCTCACAACATGGCAAAGTGTAACTACTCCAAAAACCATGGAAAAACCCTTATAGTAGGCTAGAGGGCAATGACACGAAAGAGAATAGTAGAGAAACTGAAATCTTGCTCTTTTTAAAAGTTAAATCAAAATCTAGCACTAACTGTCTCTCTCCACAAAAGGAGAGAGATAAAATTGCAGCATAGGCAATATACTTAAATTAGAACTTTATCCAACTTTATAAGTGCCAAAGAGTACACAGTCATGGAATTTACATTATACATTTTAGTACCTTAAGCTTTGCGGTGTAGATCCCTCCTCTCTCCTTCAGTGTTGTGATGATGGGGCCAAACACATTCCTCTTCTGGCTTGTATTGGCAGCAGGAGCTTAGTATGGCCATAAGTCAGAGATGAATCTGGTTTCTCAAACATGCAACATTAGACATTTGGCTGTTGGGTTAGAATTTACTGTTTGAGTAATGAGTTCACTTAAATACCGACCATCATACAATTACTCTGTCACCTTAAAAACATGCCTGTAGTTGTATAATACAAATGCAGAGGATACTGAGAACATAACGAAATGAAATATAAATTAATGCAATTTTATTTCTTTTAACAGGTGGGCCAGGATTGGTAGATCCATGTGAAAAGAATCCTGTGGATACCCTAACACCTATGGGAGAGCAACAGAGAGAAGACATTACCTCAAGTGCCCAAGTACAAGCTCTTGAATTATACATAAACTATCAAGCTGATTGTGACATGAATAAATTAATCTGAAAATTGCCTTAGTTGGTGAACAGTTAAAATGGGAGAAATGACAGTACTTTCAAAACAACTGGAAATATTTAAAGTTTGAATAAGATATTAAAACAATACAGCTGGCTATTCTAAGATTTAGATTTTGATCACGAATACTCACCTTACAAACCAATTACTTTATTTGTCCCCGGTGAGCAATTGGTTGTGCAGCAGTGAAACACAGGGTGACAATATAAAGCACAAGAGCACACCATATGAATACAAACATGTCAAATAATATACAAAAGAAAATGACACACACAGGTTAAAACAATTTAGAACAAACTTATACAAATATGTAAATAATATAAAATCTTGAGATATTTAGTTTTATTTAAAGGAACTCTGAAAAGAGAACCAGAAGGTAAGATCTGAAATGCAGGATAGAAGTTGTTACATTGAATTGACTCATAAACAGGACAAACTCTTCTGTTGAGTACCAGTGATTTTCCTACAAACATTTACCACCCCATTTAGAACATTTTTCTGCTTGCCAGTAAGAGAATACCGACAGAAAAAGGAAAATGTTAAAAAATTTTTAAAAAAGTTAAAAATAAATAAACAAAACTGTTACATCAGAGTCCTGTTGACATAAAACTTTGTCATCCTCATAAAACCAAAAACTATGCTGCTGGCTTTTCTTATAGATCACTTTGGTGTTACTGTTGAAGGTTGAAGGCCCTCTGAGTACTCAATCAATCAATCAATTTTTATTTATATAGCGCCATATCACAACAGAAGTCATCTCAAGGCACTTTTCACATAGAGCAGGTCAAGACCGTACTCTTTAATTTACAGAGACCCAACAATTCCCCCATGAGCAAGCACTTGGCGACAGCGGTAAGGAAAAACTTCCCTTTAACGGGTAGAAACCTCAAGCAGACCCCGGCTCTTGGTGGGCGGCCATCTGCTTTGACCGGTTGGGTTGAGAGAGAGAAAGAGAGAGGGAAAGGGGGAGGGGGGACAGAAGAAAAACAATCACAACAACAAGCACAAGCAGCAATAGCAGCAACAGCCAGGGAAGGATGCCATCAGGACTGTGAAGGACACAGATGGAGAGGAGGGAGAGGAGGAGAGAGGAGCTCAGTGCTTCATGGGAAGTCCCCCAGCAGTCTAGGCCTATAGCAGCATAACTAAGGGCTGATCCAAGGCGAGCCTGGTCGGCCCTAACTATAAGCTTTATCGAAAAGGAAAGTTTTAAGCCTACTCTTAAACATAGAGAGGGTGTCTGCACCCCGGACTGAATCCGGTAGATGGTTCCATAGAAGAGGAGCCTGATAGCTGAAGGCTCTGCCTCCCATTCTACTTTTAAAGACTGTAGGGACCACCAGTAAGCCTGCATACTGGGAGCGCAGTGTTCTAGTGGGATAATACGGTATTATGAGCTCTTCAAGATATGATGGTGCCTGACCATTAAGGGCTTTGTAAGTTAGGAGAAGGATTTTAAATTCTATTCTAGATTTTACAGGAAGCCAATGTAGTGAAGCTAAAATGGGAGAAATGTGGTCTCTTTTTCTAGTTTTAGTCAATACACGTGCAGCTGCATTCTGGACCAGCTGGAGAGTCTTTAGAGACTTGTTAGGGCAGCCTGATAATAAGGAATTGCAATAATCCAGCCTAGAAGTAACAAATGCGTGAACTAGTTTTTCTGCATCTTTTAGGGACAGGATGTGATATTACGTAAGTGAAAAAAGGCAGTCCTTGAGATTTGATTTATGTGGGAGTTAAAGGACATATCCTGATCAAAGATAACTCCCAGATTCCTTACGGTGGTGCTGGAGGCCAGGGTAATGCCATCCAGAGTAGCTTTATCATTAGATAATGTGTTTCTAAGGTGTTTAGGGCCAAGCACAATAACTTCAGTTTTATCTGAATTTAGTAGTAGAAAATTGCAGGTCATCCAGGTCTTTATGTCGTTAAGGCATGTTTGGAGTTTGTTTAACTGATTGGGTTCATCTGGCTTCACTGATAAATATAATTGGGTGTCATCTGCGTAACAATGAAAATTTATGGAGTGTTTCCTAATGATATTACCTAAAGGAAGCATATATAAGGTGAATAGAATTGGTCCAAGTACAGAACCTTGTGGAACTCCGTGTCTAACTTTTGCCTTCACGGAGGATTCATCATTAACATGTACAAACTGAAATCGGTCTGATAAATAGGACTTAAACCAGCTTAATGCAGTTCCTTTAATGCCAATTAAATGTTCCAGTCTCTGCAAAAGGATGTGATGGTCAATTGTGTCGAATGCAGCACTAAGATCTAACAGGACAAGTATAGAGACAAATCCTTTGTCCGATGCAGTTAGGAGGTCATTTGTGACTTTCACCAGTGCTGTCTCTGTGCTATGATGCGCTCTAAATCCTGACTGAAAATCCTCAAATAAACTATTGTTATGTAGAAAGTCACATAATTGATTAGAGACTGCTTTCTCAAGGATCTTGGATAGAAATGGAAGGTTAGATATAGGTCTATAATTGGCTAAAACACCTGAATCAAGGGTAGGCTTCTTAAGAAGAGGTTTAATTACAGCTACTTTAAAGGACTGTGGTACATAGCCTGTTACTAAAGACAGATTGATCATATCTAGTAAAGAAGTGCTAACTAAGGGTAAGGCTTCCTTAAGCAGCCTAGTTGGGATGGGGTCTAAGAGACAGGTTGATGGTTTAGCTGAACAAATCATTGAAGTTAGTTCAGACAAGTCTACTGGAGAAAAACAGTCCAAATATATGTCAGGATTTACTGCCGTTACCAAGGTTCCTGTGTTTGGGGAGAGAACGGTGCCTGTTGAGGGCAGGAGGTGGTTAATTTTGTCTCTAATAGTTAGAATTTTATCATTAAAGAAGCTCATAAAGTCGTTACTACTGAGAGCTATAGGAATACATGGATCAGTAGAGTTATGACTCTTTGTCAGCCTGGCCAAAGTGCTGAAAAGGAACCTAGGGCAGTTTTTGTTCTCTTCTATTAATGCTGAGTAATAGGCGGCTCTGGCATTACAGAGGGCCTTCCTATATGTTTTAAGACTATCTTGCCAGACTAAGCGAGACTCTTCTACTTTGGTGGAACGCCAAATCCTTTCCAATTTTCGCGATGTTTGCTTTAATTTGCGGGTTTGGGAGTTATACCATGGAGCTAACCTCTTATGTTTTATTATCTTCTTTTTTAAGGGGGCGATGGAGTAGAGTGAGTAGTGTGTCTTAGTGAGCCTGCAGCACTATCAATAAGATTATCAATTTGGGTGGGACTAAAGTTAACATAAGAGTCCTCTGTAGTATTGAGACATGGCAGTGAATTCAGTACTGACGGAATTGCTTCCTTAAATTTATCTACAACACTATCAGATAGACATCTAGCGAGGACATTTTTGTCTAATGGTGTATAATCCAGTAATAGGAATTCAAAAGTTATTAAAAATGATCTGATAAAATAGGATTTTGTGGAAAAATTATTAAATGTTCAATTTCAATCCCATAAGCCAGAACAAGGTCTAGGGTGTGGTTAAGACGGTGAGTGGGATTATTTACACACTGAGAGAAGCCAATTGAGTCTAATAATGAGATAAATGCAGTGCTGAGACTGTCACTATCAACGTCCACATGAATATTAAAATCACCTACTATAATTACTTTATCTGTACTAAGGACTAAATACGACAAAAACTCTGAGAATTCAGATAGGAATTCAGAGTACGGGCCAGGAGGACGATACACTATAACAAATAGAACTGGCTGTAAAGTTTTCCAGGTTGGCTGAGAGAGACTAAGAACAAGGCTTTCGAATGAGTTATAATTAAATTTAGGTCTAGGGTTGATGATTAGGCTTGAGTTGAAAATGGCTGCAACTCCTCCTCCTCGGCCAGTGTCTCGAGGAATATGAGTATTAATATGACTGGGGGGAGTGGATTCATTAAGGCTGACATATTCTTCATGACACAGCCAGGTTTCAGTGAGACAAAATAAATCAATATGATGATCTGAAATTAAATTGTTTACTAAAACAGCTTTAGATGAAAGAGATCTAATGTTCAAGAGTCCACATTTAATTATCTTATTTTGTTGTACTATTACTGATGTATGAAGCTCACTAGAATGATGGTTGTGCCTTGCACCCTCTTCTGAGGGGTATGCAAACTGCAATGGATCTAGAAAATGTTCAGTCCATCCAGAAATAACCTTTTGATCGGTTTTTATGAGAGGATTTCATAATTTAAGAGGTCAGAGCTACAGAGGTCATTTAGTCATTTAGATACCTATGGTGTTCATTTTTTGCCACGGGGACCATTGTAGGTTGTGTCCATAGTGCGACAACTCTGACCAAATGACCAAATTAAAGATGTAACTAAAAATGGTCTTCAGTGCCAGTTCATGTCCCTATCTTTGTGGGTTGGGTATTACAATTAAAAACATAAAATGTGTTTTTACTCATTGCTTCATATTTTTTCAAGTGTGTCTTAAAACAACAGTCAGTGCCCAACAACAGTGCTCAAATGAACATTTAAACATGTTTTTCTTACTGTAATAATTCCTCTTGTTCATACTGACCATTAGATGATACTTTCGTAATGCACTTACAATGTAATTGATAGGGGACAAAATCCACAGTCCTCCTCCTGTGCAAAAATTAAAAAGTATATTTTAAGCTGATATGAAGCTTCAGCCATCCAAACGAGTCAAATCAAATAGATGTCTTTCATCGTTAGTCTTTTTAGTGCCAAAGACCCTCTTTTTGTTTCCCTCTACATCTGTATGCATACATACCCCATTAATTCATGTTACTAACTTGGCATCTTCCTCGGAGTTTTGTGCTTTCTTGTCTTGCAGGTGAACTTTGGTTGCTGATGCCCACTGCTGCCACTATTATTATTAGTCATATCTTTATTATTATTATTGTTGTTGTTACAGTTGTTCCTGTGCTTCTCTGTCTCCTCTCCCCTCCTTCTTTCTCCCTCAATCTAACTGGTCAAGGCAGATGGCCGCCCACTGTTTCTGCCCATTAAAGGGGGAGAGTTTTTCCTTGCCACTGTTGCCAAGTGCTTGCTCATGGCAGAATGTTGGGTCTCTGTAAATTAAAAAGTACAGTCTATACCTGCTCTATGTGAAAAGTGTCCTGAGATAACCTCTGTTGTAATTTGGCACTATATAAACAAAATTGACTTAACTTGATTATACCATCGCACCTCAACAGGGAAACACTGTCCGAGGAAACACAGAGGGACATTTTTTAACAAAAAGACTAACTGTGAAGATATACACTTTATTTGACTAACTCAGATGGCTGAAGCCTCATAATCTTCCGATAAACTTTTAATTTTTTTTTCTTTAAAATGAGTACTGTGGATTTTGTCTCCCATCTCTTACATTGCAAGCATATTTGGAAGGGATCTTCTAATGGTCAGTATTAACAGGAGGAATGATTACAGCAAGAAAAATGTGATTTAATGTTCAAATGGGAACCTGACCATTGTTTTAAGACAGATTTGAAAAACTGTGAACCTATCCTTAAAAGAATCGTGTGCAAATCTTAGTTTAGTTTGATTTCCTTTTATAAGCTGGTTTCTCATATGAACGCCGGACACTGTCCGGAGTTGCTCTGTTGTGTCCGCAGGGCCGGACTGGGAAAATCCTTCAGGACGGGAAATATAGTGCGAATTATAGCCCCAGTCAGGCCACTTTTTAAGTGGGGGGTCTGAGGGTCCCCCACTAGGAAAATTTTAGTTACGACTTGATTTCCTGTATTATGATGAATTGAATTTTAGTGCATGTGAATGACAAACTAATGAGCAGACAACTGCTTAGTATAATGTACTGTTATGAACCTCAAATAAAACCAAAGTTACATATTGTTAAGGAGAGAGACGACACAAGGACTAACTTTTAACCAATATTTATTAAATAATAAATAACTAAATAACTAATATACTAACAAAATAGAAAATGAGGGGTGGGCATCAGTTCATCAGTGGTGGGTGCAGGGTGTTGAACCTTGTACCTGCAGGTTGCTCTGAAGTAGTGGGCTTCTGTACTACTGTGGCACCAACGCTACTCTCTCTTCCTTCAAAAAGAAAAAAGCAATAGCACAGCACACCATATCTTTTAATGTACCATTATAATACAGTTAACAACTCTCTCCACCTATTCAAAGAATAGAGCAAGAGCATAATATCCTACTCAGTTTACTGATATACAGTTGTGTTCAAAATAATAGCAGTCCCACATCACTAGCAAGATTAATCACTGTTTTTGTTAGAATTTCAACTTCTACACTGCAAGTAAGTTTCTAGAAGGTTTAGAAAAGGTATAGAAAACGAACAGACCCAACAGGCATGATGTGCATGCTGCTGATTCTGTGAAACTGAATCATTTACTGAAAAGTGCGTGTTCAAAAAAATAGCAGTGCCGAGTTCAATTAGTGAGGTCCTTGATTATGTGAAAAAATAGGCATTAAACAGGTGGCCCTTATTTAAGGGTTAAGGCAACTGACGCTGCATATGCTGGCTGTGCATTTGTCCTTGAAAAACAGAGTAAAATGGGTCATTCAAGACACTGTTCAGAAGAAGAGCGTTATTTGATTAAGAAATTAATAAAAGAGGGGAAAACCTATAAAGAAGTGCAGAAAATGATAGGCTGTTCAGCTAAAATGATATCAAACGCTTTAAAATGGCAGCCAAAACCAGAAAGGCGAGGAAGAAAAAGAAAAACGACTACTTGAATGGATCGGAGAATAACCAAAATGGCAAAGGCTCGGCCAATGATCAGCTCAAGGAGGATCAAAGAAGATCTAAGATTGCCTGTGAGTACTGTAACAATCAGACGACGTCTATGTGAAGCCAAGCTACCAGCAAGAAGCCCCCGCAAAGTCCCATTGTTAAAAAAAAAATACATGTGCTGAAGCGGTTACAATTTGCCAAAGAACACATTAACTGGCCTAAAAAGAAATGGCGTAATATTTTGTGGACTGATGAGAGTAAGATTGTTCTTTTTGAGTCTAAGGGCCACAGTTTGTCAGACGTCCTGCAAACACTGAATTCAAGCCACAATACACAGTGAAGACGGTGAAGCATGGTGGTGCAAGCATCATGATATGGGGATGTTTCTCGTACTATGGTGTTGGTCCTATTTATCGCATACTGGAATTGGATTACTGGAAGAAGTCATGTTGCCGTATTCTGAAGAGGAAATGCCCTTGAAATGGGTGTTTCAACAAGACAATGACCCCAAACACACCAGCAAGCGAGCAAAATCATGGTTTCAGACAAACAGAATTCAAGTAATGGAGTGGCCAGCACAATCCCCGGACCTTAATCCCACAGAAAACTTGTGGGCTGACATAAAAAATGCTGTTCATGAGGCAAAACCAAGAAATGCAGAGGAATTGTGGCCAGAAGTTGGTCGACTCCATGTACCACAGATGTGAAGCAGTTATCAGAAACCATGGTTATGCAACTAAATATTAGTTTATGATTCTCAGGAAAGTTGAATCTTCAAGCATTTCTTAGATTATACAGTACATTTTTGAGTTTGTAAAGAAAGATGTCAACACCGCTATTTTTTTGAACATTATATTTCTTGACTTTCTGTAAAATATTATCAAATTCAATTACTTTTTCCAATTTTCTTGCTTTGAAATAGAATGTGCAGTGTCCCCAATGCATTTGTGTTCATTAAAATACAAAATACAAAATGCTTCAAAACATTTGAAGCATTTTGAGGTTTACTCACCTTTTTAAATACGCTATTATTATGAACATAACTGTAAACTAACAGTTAGCCATCAAAGGTTAAAATAGCCCTTTAACCAACACAAACATTAAATAACAGATCTTTAAATTTCAGCAAATTACAGTAGCCTGAATAGTGTGACAGAAGACGTGTTGTTGCAATAATTTCAAATTATGAGCTTTAAGTATGAACTCACTGAAATTTTCACCAAAACAGATTCATTTTCAAATAATATTGACCACATTTACTAGACTAGATAGGCCAATTATGCCATCAATGTTTTTTAGGAAATTGGAAAGGGAACTACTACTTTTATTATTGATTGTCCAGTTTCTTGGCAGCTTTAACATTGTCTCTCTCTCTCTACAGTGCCTGGCTGTCACAGCATGTAGGGCAGTGTTGCGTTCAGGGTCAAAAAAAAAAGCGGTCTGCCAGGCCATTTAGCAGGCCAGGCCACCGGGAAAAGTCCTGGTGCTCCTGATTGCCAGTCCGGGCCTGCGTGTCAGTGTCGGACGCATTCTCACCTACTGGAAATACTCTATTTGGTTTAGGCAAAGGGTGGCACCTTGGTAGAGCATGCAGGATGTAGCAAAAAGTATGCTGCGGAAATTGCAGTGTTTTGTTTACAGCACATGGAAGATGGCGGACAAGGCTACCGACTCATCCATAATGATGACTGTGTTGATATCAGTACTTACATGAATTTGTTTCACGCCAGTCGCATGATAGAAGCATCATCAACATTCTCACTCTCACTGTAAATTCTCCAGACAATGACCTGCTTTATTCATACATGGGCTCATGAGACATAACATGGACTTAATACAAGGGAGCTGGCAAGGTAAAGTCCATTTAATGTCAATGACATTTCCGCCTCCGTTTTGAATTGTTCTTTCTTTTTCTCTTTGCAGTTTGCTCTGAGGCTGCTGGCATTTCGTCACATTCATAAAGTTTTGGGTATGGACCCTCTGCCGCAGATAAACCCTCGCCTCAACATCCGAAACAGCCGCAAGCGTCGCCGTGACAACAGTGATGGGACAGACAGCTTTGAGGGTGAAGGCAAAAAGGACAAGAAAGATTATGATATTTTCTAAGCTTCTCAGTTACTAATTTAAAGTAATCTATATGAAAAAATGTACTAACATATTGTATTTAACAAATGGGGTGTGCTTTCTTCTGTGTACTGGCTGAGGTCCAGTGTTTTTTTTTTTTTGTTTTGTTTTGTTTTTTTTTAAAGCTGCAGATGCACCAGTGTAATTGCAACCTTACTCAGTATCACACGAACAAAAATATCTATTTGTGTACTGTTTTAGTTGTAGATTTGAAGTTGGGGTTCAGACTTAACTGTACAAGGAAAAAGCAGTTTTAACCTTAAATAGAAGTGTTGATGACAGTGGTTTTTTTAAGCTTCTGCTGCTGCTCCATTCTGAACTGTGTTAATTTTTACATTGCGGGGAAAGGTGGGGTTCAAAGAATCAAAAATGGAGCCAGACTCGTTACTTAAACTGTATTATGGATCAGGAGGAAAAGCAATGTTAAATGTCAATGCCTTCATTTCATTCATCTGTATAGTTCAGTCAGAGGTGGACGGTGGTGTTGTACTGTTGTGAAGCATTAATTTGGCCAACTTAATTCTCAAAATTCTTTTGAGTATCAGTTATTTTGTGCTTAATATAAGTGATGTTTGATGCTGTGGTCTTATGTCTCAGTGCTAAGCTACACATACACACAAAAATTCAGGAGAACCTTAACTGTTGAGAGATCTGTGTTAGTAGTGAAGTTGTCAGCCCTAAATGTAGTTTTGTCTTATTTTCATATATATGAAAGTATTTGTATAATCTTTAAATAGATAAAAAGGTGTTAGATTGTGGAAAGCATGGCCATGTTCAGATTGCATACTGTTTTCTTATTTAAAATGTTGTTTTCCTGGTTAATGGGAAACTTTATTGGCTTGCTTGCTCTATCTTGATTAGGTGCTAAATTAAATTCAATACTGGAAATAAGAATAAAAATCATGCCCGAGAATGAGAGGGGCTGTAATGTACTTGCCCTTCAGTGTAGTGAATACCTATCTGCATTGTGGACTCTGTTTTACAATTCCAGCAGCAGAATAAATCCAGATTGAAGAACTGTGTATATTTTTGATGAGTACACGATATACCATGAGAGAAACCAAGGTAAATGCAATATATTTACTAGTTACTCTGTATTTTGTTGCCTCAAGAAAATATTCCGCTTCCTTAATATGTTGAATCTAAAAGGTTTGCAGTGTTCTGTTGTTTAGTGTCCCCAGCTTGCACAGATTAAATAAATTATGAAATGTAGTGGCAGCCAGTCTGTATTATGTGTACTAAAATGAACATATCTGCTACTTGGACACCCATTTCAGATAAAGGTTTTTACCCTTTAACAAGTTATGGCTCGTTAAGCGCGTTCCGCCATGCCTTCAAGAGTTTGGCAAGATAAGCTTTGTTTGGGGTCATCTAAATATGTTATGTACCAAGTTCGGTGAAGACAGGATGAAATATGTGCCAACAGAAGCAAAAAATGTGTTCACAAAAAAATCCAAAATGGCAGAATAAAGTTTTAGGTGCAAATGAGTGTGGCCTGTATAAGTCCATTTGGGATCATCCAAGGAACACACTGTGCAAATATTGTTTGGATAGGCCTCACCATTCATGAGTTATTAGCCAAAACGTAAAACATGTAGGAACAGACCACATGGTGGCGCTGTTTGTCCCATGTTTTAATATATTAAGCATTTCAACATGGAACACCTTTCCATGAAGTTTGAACGCTTTAGCACTTTTAGTTTTTGAAATATGAACTTTAAGACATTGCTCCCATAGATTTTCCATTATAAATTTTAAGGATTTAAAAAATTATATAAAATCACTGAAACATGTTACAAAAAAGAAAGATAATAGCATACATCTCCTTAGGGAGATGTATGTTTTGACATTGAAATGAAGTTAATGTGGCAAATCGTATAGGAGTAATTAGACGCCAAAAAACGGCAAAATAACTTAAAAAATTCTGCAAGAAATTACATGTTTTCTTTTCCAAATCTTGTAGCGCCACCTACAAGTGAAATTGTATCAAATCCCACAGACTTGTTCAGCATCCCCATCTGTACAACTTTGATGAATTAGGTCACCATGGAATATTATATTTAAGAGATATGGAACTTAATAAGTGGTACTGTGGTGTTTCACTAATGGCCACAAGGTGGGGCTATTTGTGCCATGTCTATATGTTGATGTTGCTCAACATATAAATGGAGAACTTGTGTACCAAGTTTCATTTAATTAAAGACACTTGGGGTCTCATTTTATAACCGATGTATATGCACAAAATAGGCCTTAAAGAGGGGTACACCACCTCCCACGCAAAAGTTGTGATCTATAAAAACAAACTTGACGGGAGAACGTGCGCACCTGTATGTAAACTCTGACCCATGCGTAGGAACATTTTGGAGACAGTTGAAATCGACGATGCACATGGTGAGGTGGTGAATTGAAGCCAGATTGTATAATAATCCTCACACATTTAATTTCAATTTGTGTCAAACATAAATTATAGATCCATGTTATTATAAACATTCAAACCAACAGTGTTATCTGTAGTTAGGCTTGTTGTGAGCCATAATTATTCCATAAGCATCTTTCAATTTGAAAAGATACGTCTCACCCGGAGTGCAAAGGAGAGAGTCAGTTGTGGAGCAGTGCAACAGCAGCTGAAATGAATGATGTCAGGATGTGGCAGGTGGCAGGATTCGGCAAAGTCTGGCTTTCCTTTCTCCAATGTTAGCTAAGCGTGAATATAGCCTACTGATTCATTTTCACCTCAGCCACATTAACTAACTGATGAAATTATCGCCATCGATTGTAGAAATCCAAGATGACATCAAATATATTAACTTAAACAAATGTAACTGAAAAATAATTGCAGGACAGAGTTTTAATAGATTTTTAACATTTTGTTATACTGTGCATATATCACCAGGAGTTTAGTTTCCATGCAGTTTATGTGTGTAAAATCCTTACAGTAAACACGACTGTGTTGTCAACCACAGAGAGCGCACAAGAGACACCGCGGTGGCTGCCACAAACACGGACTTCTCCAGCCACCTCACCTCCACATCTTCACCACCTGCACTCACATATGGACTGTGGAAATTAGAGAAACAGCTGTATGCTGGATTTTGGAGTAAATATAAATGAATATAGTGTTTATTGTATTGTACATATTGAGTGTGTGGTGTAAAAACTACTTATAGTATAGTAGCGGGAGCTGGCCCGCTGCAGCTTGTGGTAAACATTTAATCAGAGATGTCTGACTTTACGATGCACAGGAATGTCTATTGAAGTTGTGTATTGTTGTTTTGGGTTACACACAGGACTTCATGACATCCGAAAATGGGGAAATAAAACGGTAAAAGTCCATTCTTGCCTGTTGTGGTCCTTCCTTTGCTGCTTCTGAGCGCCAGTGACAAGAGAGGGTCCGCTACGCTGACTCTAGACATTGATCGGCTAGGCATCTAAAGACAGAGAGAGTGATTGGTGCGGCGAGAGACACACATGTACATCAGTATTCATGAATGCTTTTGCATCAACCATTTATGGTTGAATGTGGGCGTGTGGACGTCGGGATATGAGGCTGATCCATGTGCGCACATTTCTAGGTGGACTGTGATCTATAAAGGTAAATTCTTGCGTACGCGTGGTTTTATAAATCTGATTATTTTTTGGCACATGCCATTTTCGGCTTTTGTGTGCACATACAGCATTTCTCTCTCTGTTTTTCACTGTGTCTTATAATTTCCCAATGATGAAACTGCACAATCGCTTGACAATTGCTTGAAAATCGCATGATAATCACTTGACAATTGCTTGACAATCACTTGACAATTACTTGACAATTGCTTGAATACTGCTTGAAAATCATCTGAAAAATCCCTTCATAATCACTTGTTTTTTCAAAGTATTACAAATTGTGAAGTAATGTTATGAATGTATGTTATGTACATTCCTAACAATTGTTTTGACCTGTGAACTATATCTATAAGTGAAATAAACAATAAAACAAGTGTCATTACTTTGTGAAAGTGTTAATAAGCATGCCCAGAAAAGGAAAGAGATCTCAAGTGGCCAAGGTACGTTGGCAGAGATTGGATCTACATGATGGCGACGCATCATATCAACATGTACAGGATCCTCATTGAACAACATTCCAGTAAAGGTGCCAAAGCTATCTTATACTGATATGGTGAAGAGGGAACGTGCACAACCAATGTCTGGTGCTGACTGTGACAAACAAAAATGTTACAGAAAGAAATGTTCCTAATATACCAGGGGTGTGTTATGCAGATGTTGTTAAGAGGGGAGATCACAGTGATGTATCGTGTAGCAGGACCATCTTGTGCTAACAATGTAGACCAGAGACGTCCCTGTGATGAGACACATGTGCTTGCAACTCGCAGTCAGGCTTCTGCTGAATACGGATAGTCCAGAAATCACCAGTGTACTTGCAACTCTCTCACATTTCTTGCTTTCCTTCGTGAGAATGAAAAAGTCACTAGTGCGACCTTGACTATGTCTTGGATAAGGGTGATATAATGTACAGGAATGCCAGACAGAAGTTCCCTGAGAACATCCATCTGGCTATTGATGAGCTCCCAAGAAAAGCACCTGCACATAGATGTGTGTACAAAGTGGTCTTTCAAGATTCCAGGTACAGCAGACTTGCAAAACTCAAGATGATTCTGCAAGAAACCTCCCAGACTTAAAGGCAGGACTCAGCTGTTTGTTGTCAGACATCCAGTATGTCTTGCTGATGATGAGTGCCTTATGTATTGCAGTATTCAGAAACTGATCAGGCAGATACGGGTTCTTTGATCCACATTCTAGAAGAGCTAACGGTTTGCCATAAACATGGGCCTATACAGTGTTGGTACTGCTGTGATGCTCACATTTACACATCACAATGATATGATTGACCGGCTTGTAAACAGTCATGACATTTTGAGCACACCATCTTCCTGTGTCTATGAACTAACACCTGTGCAGTTTCACAACCAGCCCATGACCAGCTGGAATGATGCAATCCCAGACACAGGCAGTACAAGTCAGGCTGCTGCTGTTTCACCTACCACAATGCAGGGTGATGCTCACAAGTCTCAGTTATCTGTGTTCATGATGAACACTGATGTCACTGATGGGTCAGAGCAATTCACATGTCACACAGCTGCTGTATCACCCATCACAGTGCACGAGGATGCCCATGAGTCTCTCTCACTTGCTCCGAACATGAACACTGATGATGCTGATTTCTCTGATAACATGCCACAGAATGTGTTCATTTCTGTAACAGCCATGAGACAACAAGACATTCCACTCATGTTCAGCAATGTCCAAGTAGAACAAGAACCATTGATAAATACTTTTGTCAGTGATGTCTCAGACAACATCTCACAGGATATTTCACGTAAATTGTCAAAATATGGCAAACATCGAAGGACAAAAATAACTAGAAATGCATTTCCTGGGGAAAATGCGTGTGAATGCTGAAACTGAAAGGAATCGCAAAGCATTGCTGAAAATACTTAACACTTGTTCAGGATCCCCCTCTGTACAAATACAATGTAATTACCATGGCATGTTACATTTAAGAGATTTGGTAGTTAATAAGTAGTATGGCTGTGTTTTATTTATGACCACAAGGTGGGGCTATTGGTGCCATGATTCTGTATGTCATGCAGATTCTCATGGAAAACCTGTATACCAAGTTTCATTTCATTAAAGACAACAAAATTGCTGAAATAGCATGTTATAAGGTTACTTTAGTGAGATCTAAAAAAGTCCTCAAAACCCCTGACTTTGGGATTAAATTGCTGAAAAACTACAAAAGATATCACTAAACAATCTGATAACTCTGAAAGTTCAAAGTTTTGTGAACTTTTTACAGTTTGAATGGCATCTGTACGATAAGGGACTTTCGAGCAGTTGAGTGTCAAAGTGACCAAGGTTCCAACTCAGTTGGATGGTTCGTCCCATAGACTGCCATTATAAATTTTAATGTTTTAAAAAATTATATAAAATCGCTGAAACATGTTACATTTCAGAAAAATACAAGCACACATCTGCTGAATGAGTTGCACAGATTGACAGTTGAATGGTTTTTATAGCACAAAGTATGCAGCATTTGAAACGCGGCAAAAAACGTACGGAAGACGGAATAAGAATAAAGACTGACAAGAACAATTTGCTTGTCATCATTCACACTAATAATAACTAGAAAATGCATTTCCTGCGGAAAATGCGTGTGAATGCTGACAGCTGAAATGAATCGCAAAAAATTGCTGCATAAAAGTACTTAAAGAGCTGAATATTTTGATATTTGAATGGTTGAAATAGCACAAAGTATGAAAGAGGTGAAAGGTTGCAAAAAAAACTGCATAAAAGTACTTAAAGAGCTGAATATTTTGATATTTGAATGGTTGAAATAGCTCAAAGTATGAAAGAGGTGAAAGGTTGCAAAAAAACTGCATTAAAGTATTGAAAGAGCTGAATATTTTGATATTTGAATGGTTGAAATAGCTGAAAGTATGAAAGTGGTGAAAGGATGTGAAAAAACTGCATAAAAGTACTTAAAGAGCTGAATATTTTGATATTTGAATGGTTGAAATAGCTGAAAGTATGAAAGAGGTGAAAGGTTGCAAAAAAAATGCATAAAAGTATTGAAAGAGCTGAATATTTTGATATTTGAATGGTTGAAATAGCTGAAAGTATGAAGGAGTTGAAAGGTTGCGAAAAAACGTACGGAAGAGGAAAAATAACATTGCTGAAAATGCAGAAAATGCAGAAATCTGAAATGAGTTTTGTTTACAAAAGCTCAAAGCTGAAATGCATTGCACCATACTGCTGAAAATCCTGGAAGCTGAAATATAAAACTAGCAACATTGGAAGCTGAACTTAATTAGCTAAAGAAGCCAAGAGTTGAAATACATTGCTAGAAAAGCCAGAAACTAAATTATAATACTGTCAAAGATGGAAGTTGGAATATAAAATGCCTGAAAAGACTGAAAGAACAAATGCATATAAGTAGTTGGACAGTAAGCAGTTTTTGGATGGAATAAACCTTTAAACGTACAAGGGTTTAGACAGAACGCAGTATTGGGTGGAATGAACCTTTAAATGTAAGGTGTTGGACAGAACTCAGTATTTGGGTGGAATATACTTTTAAAACAGGTCAAAAAATAGCTTCACAGCACAGCCACAGATTGCTATGGTGACCGTGCACCCCTCTGAGTAATTGGAAATGAGGGAGACAATCTGTTTCTAGGCCAAAATCAGGCATGAACAACTCAAAAACTAAAAGTGACAGTGAAAAAATTTCTTCAGCATGAGTGACCCGAGACTTCAGTGGCGACACTGATGTAGGATATGTTTCTGTATGATTTAAAATAAAGGAGCTGTGATAATTTATATTTGACCATCATCTCAGTTTTTGACAACGAATTTCACACCTCAGATTACATTGGAGTGAGGCCGAGGCCGAGGCCGACTCCATTTGAACGATCCATCAATCCCTTACACTCAGCACTTAGTCCTCTTCCCCCCTTTATATTCAAAGTATTTGTGTGGTGTCGTTCCCTCCTTTTCCTTTATTATTTTGGTATATTTCGTCATGAAATAAAGGGACAGGTTGACACATGCACTGTACTGCACTGAAAAGCCCACTGAGATAGTCTGTGTGCATACTAACTTCCACACCAGGTGCTCAAGCTGTAAAGACTGATAATTAGGGCCCGAGCGCTGACCAACGCGAAGCCCTCTTGTTTCCAAAGGAATTATTATTATTATTATTATTAGGGCCCGAGCACTGACCAGCGCGAAGCCCTCTTGTTTCCAAAGGAATTATTAGGGCCCGAGCGCTGACCAGCGCGAAGCCCTCTTGTTTCCAAAGGAATTATTATTATTAGGGCCCGAGCGCTGACCAGTGCGAAGCCCTCTTGTTTCCAAAGGAATTATTATTATTATTATTATTAATATTAGGGCCCGAGCGCTGACCAGTGCGAAGCCCTCTTGTTTCCAAAGGAATTATTATTATTATTATTATTAGGGCCTGAGCCCAAAGGGCGAAGACCCTATTGTTTTTCGTGCGTTTGTTTTTATTAGGGCCTGAGCCCAAAGGGCGAAGACCCTATTGTTTTTCGTGCGTTTGTTTCTTTATTATTATTCTTTATTAATACGCCACTTCAATCCTTAATTTGACCCCCTAAACATGCTCAAAAACTCACCAAATTTGGCACGCACATCAGGTCTGGTGAAAAATTTGATAAAATGTAAAAATTAACCCCCGAAGTGCCAAAATGTGCTCTCTAGCGCCACCTATGTATCTAAAATGGCCGCCACGGCCCGTAGGAATGTCGTAGAGAGATCGAACCAAAACTCAATTATTCGTCTCATCAAGACCTACAAATCATACACTGACACCCCTGACCTAAATCCAACAGGAAGTCTGCAATCAGCTTTTCAAAATAAGACTTTGCCCCAATTTTGGCCCCCGAACAAACGCTATCTCCTCCGAGGGTGTTAATGCTATCGGCTTCAAACTTGAATACATGACTTATCACACTGTGTTGAGCAAAAGTTATTAAAAACTTTGTAATAACTCGAACGGTTTAGATTTAGTAAGCCCTGAAAGTTGGAGTGCGACATTACACCTTACAATGTAAACCAATGGGGAGGCAATCTCTGGGCATGGACTTTGTGCCAAACTGGGGCATCTGGCGTCTAAACTATAAGTCCGACCACTTTCAAACCTGTATCAATGGATTCGCGACGAAAATTCCTACAAAAAAATGTGATTTTTATGTAGGATTTGGCCAAAGTCATGGGATTTATGAGGATATTTCACAAGAAGCGTTCTCTAATATCCTCCTCTCCAACTGCTCCTGGTGATGTCACTCCCTCAGTGCTCTGAAACATTCCGCAATACACACTCATTATAAAATCACAGGAGGAGCAAGAAAAGACCTTAAAACTCACACTCTAATATCTCAAAAACAATAAAAGATAGAAAACACATGTAAATTCAAGATTTGTAGGTCAAAGTCTCGTGACTCATTTAAAGTTCAAATGAAGTTTGTATCTAAAATTATGTGGAAGCAGTAAATGTTCAAAAAGGTGTGGGTTCGCTCACACTCTCCATTCAAATATATGAGTATTTTTCTGTGTCCAGCTGCAGTTACTTATTGTCTCTACACACCTGACAGTACACATGTCAATCAAACTTTCAAAATAAAAGCACACCACACTTGTAAGAAATATCCCTCATTTTTAAAAAGCGTGATCTGATCCCGACGGGCCAGAGCGCAACAGGAAGTATCATGCGTCGTTCTTTGTTGTATTGCTCCTAGGAAATTTGGCCGATGCACCTGAAATTGACTCAGCTAAGATGTAAGACCTTGGTGATGCTACATTGGGCAGGTCATGACCCATGACCAAACGCCGTTGCCATGGCGACACATCCTTCGCCATGAAATACGATGCTGTATTTTAGGGACAAGGGATGGGTCAACAATCACAAAACTTGGCACACATGTCTGGAGCGACACCAGTTAAAATCCTCGAAACTTCATTTGCATAGACGTGACAATATGGCTCAACAGCGCCCCCTTGAAATTTTCAAAATTGTAGCCCCGCCTTCCAGATTAACCTAGGAAAAAGAAATTTGGGAGGCTTATGTATCATGTGAAGACGCACAAAAAAGCCTCTTGGAGCCGTATTGTAAGTCCTACAGGAAGTCGGCCATCTTGATAAAAGTGGTCATTTTTCGCGTTTATGTATCTCATCATTGTCCGCAATCTCAATTTCAAAATATGATTTTGTGCCAATTTTGGACCTTGAATAAACGCTATCTCCTCCTAGGGCATTAATGGTATCGGCTTCAAACTTTAATACTTAACTTATCACACTGTGTTGAGCAAAAGTTATTAAAAACTTTGTAATAACTCGAACGGTTTAGATTTAGTAAGCCCTGAAAGTTGGAGTGCGACATTACACCTTACAATGTAAACCAATGGGGAGGCAATCTCTGGGCATGGACTTTGTGCCAAACTGGGGCATCTGGTGTCTAAACTATAAGTCCGACCACTTTCAAACCTGTATCAATGGATTCGCGACGAAAATTCCTACAAAAAAATGTAATTTTTATGTAGAATTTGGCCAAAGTTATGGGATTTATGAGGATATTTCACAAGTAGAGTACACTAATATCCTTCTCTGCAGTTGAGAGGGAGAGAGAGAGAATGGGGGGGGGGGATGGGTGGAGCAGCAGGTTCGTTATGTAGTTTATTAGACAGACAGGAATAATGTGTAGGATTTAATCATTGGTTCACAGCCTGAAGCGGAGGGTGGCAGTAATGCACCTAATATTCTGGTTGTCAATCATTGTTATAAACCAGAAATAGGAGGGTAAAATATTTTCCCGCACAGAGTGGTACATCCTGTCAGCCGAGGGATTTCCTATCTGTGCAGCTGAACACAGCAGTTCTCTACGTACTGTTTTACCGTGATGGTCACGGTGTTTTTTCCGTAGGTTTCACTTACTCAGCTGGCCGACAGACCCGCTGGTTCTCTCCACCTTAACCTAAATAACATATCGGGGCTCGGTGCTCCGGTTGGATCTAAACAGATAGCCAGGGTTAGCTAAGAGGCTAGCAGAGGCTAACTGGTTGTGCTTCTTTCCGGTCATGCTGCAGTTAACGCTCCGCTGCTGCCTGTTCTCCGCTTTAACCTAAATAACAAATCGGGACTCGGTGCTCCGTTTGGATCTAAACGGGGAGCCGGGGTTAGCTGAGAGGCTAGCAGAGGCTAACTGGTTGTGCTTCTTTCGGTCATGCTGCAGTTAACGCTCCGCTGCTGCCTGTTTGCTGCCTGTTAGTTGTGTTCACCACGCTAGACTATTTTGTGTTTGTCCCGCTCGGGACTACTGTGTTTGTGCTGCCGTGAGTGAGAAAGTAAACTGATTTGTCGATCTGAAACCAGACAACGTGCGTTACAGACTGCCGTCCATACGTGCGCTCTCTGTGGAAAAAGAACCGCTTCTCTCTCTCTCTCACGATCGCTTTCCCTCCTTCCTCTCTTGTGACTAACACCACACTCACGCGCGCACAGATACACGCACCGACATCGTTTTGCACATCTGATGGTCAGATAACGTCGGACAAAAGTGTCCAACCTGCAAGTGTCCAACCCTGTGCAAAGCTGTTTGTGTTTTGTTTGGTAGAATTAGATTTTAGAATAGCTATTTATTGAATGAAGCATTTGTTAACTTTGTTAATTTTGCTAAGTTTCATAAACACTGTTATATCTTTAAAGAGAAGTTCTTTTGTCATTATTGGTAACATATTGTGAAAAGTGGCTGATTGAAGGAGTCAGAGCTCGAATTCAACCGTTCTTTGTTTACCCTTGAATGTTGATATCTCTCAGATATGAACATTCTAGGTGAACTCCCATTTATGAGATTACCTTGTTCGGTTATTAGTCCCGGTTTCCGGGTGGTGCTCCGTATTTGTTAGTTCATATTAATAATTCTGTTAATTGTTATAATTATTTATTATTGATAATTGATAATTATAGCAACTGTGTTCCTTGCAGATCCTACAGTTGGTGCCTGAATTATTGATTAAGGTGAACAATATTTTGATTTCATAATCTATAATTACCCATAATTGTTTGTGAACAGAGGGGTGGGCTCACAGAGAGACACTGGTTAGTATTGTGTGTCTAAAGACTCTCACACTGATCATCTCCAAACGTTTTCTTGGTTCCCAGAAGCTTAGGTGACTGCGCCACGGCCTGCTGTGCGCAAGGGTGCGAAGGCCCGTTCAACGCTGCTTGCAGCTTTAATTAGGGCCTGAGCCCAAAGGGCGAAGACCCTATTGTTTTTCGTGTGTTTGATTCTTTCTTTATTATTACGCCACTTTAACTCTAAATGTGACCCCCTAAACATGCTCAAAAACTCACCAAATTTGGCACGCACATCAGGAATGGTGAAAAATTTGATAAAATGTAAAAATTAAACCCCAAAGTGCCAAAATGTGCTCTCTAGCGCCACCTATGTATCTAAAACGGCCGCCACGGCCCGTAGGAATGTCGTAGAGAGATCGAACCAAAACTCAATTATTCGTCTCATCAAGACCTACAAATCATACGCTGACACCCCTGACCTAAATCCAACAGGAAATCTGCAATGTCCATTTCAAAGTATGATTTTTTGCCAATTTTGGACCTTGAATAAACGCTATCTCCTCCTAGGGCGTTAATGGTATCGGCCTCAAACTTGAATACATGACTTATCACACTGTGTTGAGCAAAAGTTATTAAAAACTTTGTAATAACTCGAACGGTTTAGATTTAGTAAGCCCTGAAAGTTGGAGTGCGACATTACACCTTACAATGTAAACCAATGGGGAGGCAAATTCTGGGCATGGCCTTTGTGCCAAACTGGGGCATCTGGCGTCTAAACTATAAGTCCGACCACTTTCAAACCTGTATCAATGGATTCGCGACGAAAATTCCTACAAAAAAATGATATTTTTATGTAGGATTTGGCCAAAGTTATGGGATTTATGAGGATTTTTCACAAGAAGATCACTTTGAAATCTTTCCTTTCAACTGTGAGGGAGAGAGAGAGAATGGGAGGGGGGGGATGGGTAAAGTAAACATCTACTGCCTGTGACAGAAGCCCTTGGACTGCACCACACTCCAGTTACTTAATGCTTCTACATATCTGACAGCAGTGTTCAATCCTTACTTTTTTTCAAGGAGTACATGTGCTCCTAAATGACAGAAATTAGGAGCATACATATAACTTTAGGAGCACACTGAAAAATGTTCAAGTAAGAGTTTCTTACAGAAAACAATTCATTACATACATATTTACAATTGATCACATACATATTTAAACTCTGTGTGTGTGTGTGTGTGTGTGTGTGTGTGTGTGTGTGTGTGTATGTAAATCACAATTTGCTGTTTTTAGGGGTGCTTGATTATGGCAAAAATTATAATCACAATCATTTTTGTTCAATATTGAGATCATGATTATTTAACATGATTACTTTTTGACTGTCATCTTCTCCAATTGCTGTTGTTCATACATGCACATATTTTTTCTAACTTGGCTGAGGAGACTATTACATATGTAATCATATATTGTAGTAATGATTAAGAAAAACTATAGCCTATATGAGGGAAAAACTCAGGAAGGCTGGAGTTCCGGAGCTCCGTATTAAAACTGTAATGGACCTGCCATGAGGGTGGAGCAAACTCCATTTCCAAGGATGCTTTGCGATTTTCACACTTCAGCAGGGAGCAGTCAACATCGGTCCCTCATTGGCGGAGACGCTCCTGCACAGCGGAGCGTCCTGAGGACGCAGCCATGACATCACCACCCCTTTATAAGCGAGCACGCCCAAACTACACGTCTTTCCCATGTCACTGAGCTAGGGGTAACTCCTGTTCCCCTGTGAGTTAGCTTGACTACCCCACGAACATGTTTTCCCCTCATCGAAGACTCCCCTCGTCGGACGAGACGAGACTTTGCCCGTGTTCACCCGAACACATTCCTGGACCCGAGAGAGACCGCTGCTGCAACCAGCGTCCTCAAATTCCCCCGAGAAAGAGGAAATGAAGTTACTTCGGGATAACGTGCACCGGCTCTGCCCTGCGCGTCTTCGCCGAGTCGTCTCTGCTGTTCTATCCGCCACTCCACTCAGAGCCAGCTGCCGGGTTTTCGACGACGTGCGAGAACGGCACCGTCTGCCTCCGAGCCAAGAACAAAGATGGACATTAAGACGGACTACACACACACACAACCTGCGCACTTTCTGAAGCGACCAAGTAAGAGGCATAAGTCTGGGCATAGGCAGTGTTAGTTGTGTGTTCTTTTCAGCATCAGTTGCTGTTGTTTAGCATTTAGCCTTTTTAGCTTTATCGCTATTGTTCTTGTTGTGTGAGTTGACGGACCGCCGAGTCCATTTTTCTCTGCTTTACTCTGAGGAGTATTTTAAGTTTGCTGCCTGTTAGTTGTGTTCACCACGCTAGACTATTTTGTGTTTTTCCCGGTCGGAACAACTGCTACTTTTGTGCCACCGTGAGTGAGAAAGTAAATTGATTTGTCGATCAGAAACCAGACAACGTACGTTACAGACTGCCGTCCGTACGTGCGCTCTCTGTGGACAAAAGAGCCGCTTCTCTCCCTCTCACGATCGCTTTCCCTCCTTCCTCTCTTGCTACTAACACACACACACACACACACACACACACACACACACACACACACACACACACACACACACATACACGCATTCCCCTGCAAGTGTCCAACTCTGTGCAAAGCTGTTTGTGTTTTGTTTGGTAGAATTAGATTTTAGAATAGCTGTTTATTGAATGAAGTATTTGTTAACTTTGTTAATTTTGCTAAGTTTAATAAACAATGTTATATCTTTAAAGAGAAGTTCTTTTGTCATTATTGTGTGTAACATATTGTGAGAAGTGGCTGATTGAAGGAGTCAGAGCTTGAATTCAACCCTTCTTTGTTCACCCTTGAATGTTGATATCTCGCAGATATTAGCATTCTAGGTGAAGTCCCATTTATGAGATTACCTTGTTCGGTTATTGGTCCTGGTTTCCGGGTGGTGCTCCGTGCTTGTTAGTTCATATTAATAATTCTATTAATTATTATAATTAGTTAATTTATCTTAGATAATTGATAATTATGGCAAATAATCAACTGTGTTCCTCATACATGCTACAGTTGGTGCCTGAATTATTGATTAAGGTTAACAATATTTTAATTTCATAAGCCATAATTATCTGTGATAAACAGAGGGGTGCGCTCACGGAGAGAAAGTAGTTAGTATTGTGTGTCAAAAGACTCTCACACTGATCATCTCCAAACGTTTTCTTGGTTCCCACAAGCTCAACTGACTGCGCCGCGGCCCGACGTGCGCAAGGGCGCGAAGGCCCGTTCAACGCTGCTTGCAGCTTTAATTAGGGCCTGAGCCCAAAGGGCGAAGACCCTCTTGTTTTTCGTGTGTTTGTTTGTTTCTTATTAGGGCCTGAGCCCAAAGGGCGAAGACCCTATTGTTTTTCGTGTGTTTGTTTCTTTCTTTATTATTACGCCACTTTAACTCTAAATGTGACCCCCTAAACATGCTCAAAAACTCACCAAATTTGGCACGCACATCAGGAATGGTGAAAAATTTGATAAAATGTAAAAATTAAACCCCAAAGTGCCAAAATGTGCTCTCTAGCGCCACCTATGTATCTAAAACGGCCGCCACGGCCCGTAGGAATGTCGTAGAGAGATCGAACCAAAACCCAATTATTCGTCTCATCAAGACCTACAAATCATACGCTGACACCCCTGACCTAAATCCAACAGGAAATCTGCAATGTCCATTTGAAAGTATGATTTTTTGCCAATTTTGGACCTTGAATAAACGCTATCTCCTCCTAGGGCGTTAATGGTATCGGCCTCAAACTTTAATACATGACTTATCACACTGTGTTGAGCAAAAGTTATTAAAAACTTTGTAATAACTCGAACGGTTTAGATTTAGTAAGCCCTGAAAGTTGGAGTGCGACATTACACCTTACAATGTAAACCAATGGGGAGGCAAATTCTGGGCATGGACTTTGTGCCAAACTGGGGCATCTGGCGTCTAAACTATAAGTCCGACCACTTTCAAACCTGTATCAATGAATTCGCGACGAAAATTCCTACAAAAAAATGATATTTTTATGTAGGATTTGGCCAAAGTTATGGGATTTATGAGGATTTTTCACAAGAAGATCACTTTGAAATCTTTCCTTCCAACTGTGAGGGAGAGAGAGAGAATGGGAGGGGGGGGATGGGTAAAGTAAACATCTGCCTGTGACAGAAGCCCTTGGACTGCACCACACTCCACTTACTTAGTGCTTTCACACATGTGACAGCAGTGTTCAATCCTTACTTCTTTTCAAGGAGCGCATGTGCTCCTAAATGAAAGAAATTAGGAGCATACATATAACTTTAGGAGCACACTGAAAAATGTTCAAGTAAGAGTTTCTTACAGAAAACAATTTATTTCATACATATTTACAATTTATCACATACATATTTAAACTCTGTGTGTGTGTGTGTGTGTGTGTGTGTGTGTGTGTATGTAAATCACAATTAGCTGTTTTTAGGGGTGCTTGTTTATGGCAAAAATTATAATCACAATCAGTTTTGTTCAATATTGAGATCATGATTATTTAACATGATTACTTTTTGACTGTCATCTTCTGCAATTGCTGTTGTTCATACATGCACATATTTTTTCTAACTTGGCTGAGGAGACTATTACACATCTAATCATATATTGTAGTAATGATTAAGAAAAAGTATAGCCTATATGAGGGAAAAACTCAGGAAGGCTGGAGCTCCGGAGCTCCGTATTAAAACTGTAATGGACCTGCCATGAGGGTGGAGCAAACTCCATTTCCAAGAATGCTTTGCGATTTTCACACCTCAGCAGGGAGCAGTCAATATCGGTCCCTCATTGGCGGAGACGCTCCTGCACAGCGGAGCGTCCTGAGGACGCAGCCATGACATCACCACCCCTTTATAAGCGAGCACGCCCGAAATATACGTCTTTCCCATGTCACTGAGCTAGGGTTAACTCCTGTTCCCCTGTGAGTTAGCTTGACTACCCCACGAACATGTTTTCCCCTCATCGAAGACTCCCCTCGTCGGACGAGACGAGACTTTGCCCGTGTTCACCCGAACACATTCCTGGACCCGAGAGAGACCGCTGCTGCAACCAGCGTCCTCAAATTCCCCCGGAGAAAGAGGAAATGAAGTTACTTCGGGATAACGTGGACCGGCTCTGCCCTGCGCGTCTTCGCCGAGTCATCTCTGCTGTTCTCTCCGCCACTCCACTCAGAGCCAGCTGCCGTGTTTTCGCCGACCTGTTTTACCTTGATGGTCACGGTGTTTTTTCCGCAGGTTACACTTCACTCAGCTGGCCGACAGACCCGCTGATTCTCTCCGCTTTAACCTAAATAGCAATTCGGGACTCGGTGCTCCGTTTGGATCTAAACAGAGAGCCGGGGTTAGCTGAGAGGCTAGCAGAGGCTAACTGGTTGTGCTTCTTTCGGTCATGCTGCAGTTAACGCTCCGCTGCTGCCTGTTTGCTGCCTGTTAGTTGTGTTCACCACGCTTGACTATTTTGTGTTTGTCCCGCTCGGGACTACTGTGTTTGTGCTGCCGTGAGTGAGAAAGTAAACTGATTTGTCGATCTTAAACCAGACAACGTGCGTTACAGACTGCCGTCCATACGTGCGCTCTCTGTGGAAAAAGAACCGCTTCTCTCTCTCTCACGATCGCTCTCCCTCCTCCCTCTCTTGTGACTAACACCATACTCACGTGCGCACAGATACACGCACCGACATCGTTTTGCACATCTGATGGTCAGATAACGTCGGACAAAAGTGTCCAACCTGCAAGTGTCTAACCCTGTGCAAAGCTGTTTGTGTTTTGTTTGGTAGAATTAGATTTTAGAATAGCTATTTATTGAATGAAGCATTTGTTAACTTTGTTAATTTTGCTAAGTTTCATAAACACTGTTATATCTTTAAAGAGAAGTTCTTTAGTCATTATTGGTAACATATTGTGAAAAGTGGCTGATTGAAGGAGTCAGAGCTCGAATTCAACCCTTCTTTGTTCACCCTTGAATGATTATCTCTCAGATATTAACATTCTAGGTGAACTCCCATTTATGAGACTACCTTGCTCGGTTATTGGCCCCGGTTTCGGGGTGGTGCTTCGTATCTGTTAGTTCATATTAATAATTCTGTTAATTGTTATAATTAATTATTATTGATAATTGATAATTATAGCAAATAATTAACTGTGTTCTTCGCAGATTCCTACAGTTGGTACCTGAATTACTGATTAAGGTTAACAATATTTTGATGTCATAATTCATAATTGTCTGTGAACGGAGGGGTGGGCTCACAGAGAGACACTGGTTAGTATTGTGTGTAAAAAGACTCTCACACTGATCATCTCCAAACGCTTTCTTGGTTCCCACAAGCTCAACTGACTGCGCCGCGGCCCGCTGTGCGCAAGGGCGCGAAGGCCCGTTCAACGCTGCTTGCAGCTTTAATTAGGGCCTGAGCCCAAAGGGCGAAGACCCTATTGTTTTTCGTGCGTTTGTTTCTTTATTATTCTTTATTAATACGCCACTTCAATCCTTAATTTGACCCCCTAAACATGTTCAAAAACTCACCAAATATGGCAAGCAAATCAGGTCTGGTGAAAAATTTGATAAAATGTAAAAATTAACCCCCGAAGTGCCAAAATGTGCTCTCTAGCGCCACCTATGTATCTAAAACGGCCGCCACGGCCCGTAGGAATGTCGTAGAGAGATCAAACCAAAACTCAATTATTCGTCTCATCAAGACCTACAAATCATATGCTGACACCCCTGACCTAAATCCAACAGGAAGTCTGCAATCAGCTTTTCAAAATAAGACTTTGCCCCAATTTTGGCCCCCGAACAAACGCTATCTCCTCCGAGGGCGTTAATGGTATCGGCTTCAAACTTGAAAACATGACTTATCACACTGTGTTGAGCAAAAGTTATTAAAAACTTTGTAATAACTCGAACTGTTTAGATTTAGTAAGCCCTGAAAGTTGGAGTGCGACATTACACCTTACAATGTAAACCAATGGGGAGGCAATCTCTGGGCATGGACTTTGTGCCAAACTGGGGCATCTGGCGTCTAAACTATAAGTCCGACCACTTTCAAACCTGTATCAATGGATTCGCGACGAAAATTCCTACAAAAAAATGTGATTTTTATGTAGGATTTGGCCAAAGTCATGGGATTTATGAGGATATTTCACAAGAAGTGTTCTCTAATATCCTCCTCTCCAACTGCTCCTGGTGATGTCACTCCCTCAGTGCTGTGAAACATTCCGCAATACACACTCATTATAAAATCACAGGAGGAGCAAGAAAAGACCTTAAAACTCACACTCTAATATCTCAAAAACAATAAAAGATAGAAAACACATGTAAATTCAAGATTTGTAGGTCAAAGTCTCGTGACTCATTTAAAGTTCAAATGAAGTTTGTATCTAAAATTATGTGGAAGCAGTAAATGTTCAAAAAGGTGTGGGTTCGCTCACACTCTCCATTCAAATATATGAGTATTTTTCTGTGTCCAGCTGCAGTTACTTATTGTCTCTACACACCTGACAGTACACATGTCAATCAAACTTTCAAAATAAAAGCACACCACACTTGTAAGAAATATCCCTCATTTTTAAAAAGCGTGATCTGATCCCGACGGGCCAGAGCGCAACAGGAAGTATCATGCGTCGTTCTTTGTTGTATTGCTCCTAGGAAATTTGGCCGATGCACCTGAAATTGACTCAGCTAAGATGTAAGACCTTGGTGATGCTACATTGGGCAGGTCATGACCCATGACCAAACGCCGTTGCCATGGCGACACATCCTTCGCCATGAAATACGATGCTGTATTTTAGGGACAAGGGATGGGTCTACAATCACAAAACTTGGCACACATGTCTGGAGTGACACCAGTTAAAATCCTCGAAACTTCATTTGCATAGACGTGACAATATGGCTCAACAGCGCCCCCTTGAAATTTTCAAAATTGTAGCCCCGCCTTCCAGATTAACCTAGGAAAAAGAAATTCGGGAGGCTTATGTATCATGTGAAGACGCACAAAAAAGCCTCTTGGAGCCGTATTGTAAGTCCTACAGGAAGTCGGCCATCTTGATAAAAGTGGTCATTTTTCGCGTTTATGTATCTCATCATTGTCCGCAATCTCAATTTCAAAATATGATTTTGTGCCAATTTTGGACCTTGAATAAACGCTATCTCCTCCTAGGGCGTTAATGGTATCGGCTTCAAACTTTAATACTTAACTTATCACACTGCGTTGAGCAAAAGTTATTAAAAACTTTTTAATAACTCGAACGGTTTAGATTTAGTAAGCCCTGAAAGTTGGAGTGCGACATTACACCTTACAATGTAAACCAATGGGGAGGCAATCTCTGGGCATGGACTTTGTGCCAAACTGGGGCATCTGGTGTCTAAACTATAAGTCCGACCACTTTCAAACCTGTATCAATGGATTCGCAACGAAAATTCCTACAAAAAAATGTGATTTTTATGTAGGATTTGGCCAAAGTCATGGGATTTATGAGGATATTTCACAAGTAGAGTACACTAATATCCTTCTCTGCAGTTGAGAGGGAGAGAGAGAGAATGGGGGGGGGGGGGGATGGGTGGAGCAGCAGGTTCGTTATGTAGTTTATTAGACAGACAGGAATAATGTGTAGGATTTAATCATTGGTTCACAGCCTGAAGCGGAGGGTGGCAGTAATGCACCTAATATTCTGGTTGTCAATCATTGTTATAAACCAGAAATAGGAGGGTAAAATATTTTCCCGCACAGAGTGGTACATCCTGTCAGCCGAGGGATTTCCTATCTGTGCAGCTGAACACAGCAGTTCTCTACGTACTGTTTTACCGTGATGGTCACGGTGTTTTTTCCGTAGGTTTCACTTACTCAGCTGGCCGACAGACCCGCTGGTTCTCTCCACCTTAACCTAAATAACATATCGGGGCTCGGTGCTCCGGTTGGATCTAAACAGATAGCCAGGGTTAGCTAAGAGGCTAGCAGAGGCTAACTGGTTGTGCTTCTTTCCGGTCATGCTGCAGTTAACGCTCCGCTGCTGCCTGTTTGCTGCCTGTTCTCCGCTTTAACCTAAATAACAAATCGGGACTCAGTGCTCCGTTTGGATCTAAACAGAGAGCCGGGGTTAGCTGAGAGGCTAGCAGAGGCTAACTGGTTGTGCTTCTTTCGGTCATGCTGCAGTTAACGCTCCGCTGCTGCCTGTTTGCTGCCTGTTAGTTGTGTTCACCACGCTAGACTATTTTGTGTTTGTCTCGCTCGGGACTACTGTGTTTGTGCTGCCTTGAGTGAGAAAGTAAACTGATTTGTCGATCTGAAACCAGACAACGTGCGTTACAGACTGCCGTCCATACGTGCGCTCTCTGTGGAAAAAGAACCGCTTCTCTCTCTCTCACGATCGCTTTCCCTCCTCCCTCTCTTGTGACTAACACCACACTCACGCGCGCACAGATACACGCACCGACATCGTTTTGCACATCTGATGGTCAGATAACGTCGGACAAAAGTGTCCAACCTGCAAGTGTCCAACCCTGTGCAAAGCTGTTTGTGTTTTGTTTGGTAGAATTAGATTTTAGAATAGCTATTTATTGAATGAAGCATTTGTTAACTTTGTTAATTTTGCTAAGTTTCATAAACACTGTTATATCTTTAAAGAGAAGTTCTTTTGTCATTATTGGTAACATATTGTGAAAAGTGGCTGATTGAAGGAGTCAGAGCTCGAATTCAACCGTTCTTTGTTTACCCTTGAATGTTGATATCTCTCAGATATTAACATTCTAGGTGAACTCCCATTTATGAGATTACCTTGTTCAGTTATTAGTCCCGGTTTCCGGGTGGTGCTCCGTATTTGTTAGTTCATATTAATAATTCTGTTAATTGTTATAATTATTTATTATTGATAATTGATAATTATAGCAACTGTGTTCCTTGCAGATCCTACAGTTGGTGCCTGAATTATTGATTAAGGTGAACAATATTTTGATTTCATAATCTATAATTACCCATAATTGTTTGTGAACAGAGGGATGGGCTCACAGAGAGACACTGGTTAGTATTGTGTGTCTAAAGACTCTCACACTGATCATCTCCAAACGTTTTCTTGGTTCCCAGAAGCTGAGGTGACTGCGCCGCGGCCTGCTGTGCGCAAGGGCGCGAAGGCCCGTCCAACGCTGCTTGCAGCTTTAATTATTATTATTCTTTATTATTACGCCACTTTAACTCTAAATTTGACCCCCTAAACATGCTCAAAAACTCACCAAATTTGGCACGCACATCAGGAATGGTGAAAAATTTGATAAAATGTAAAAATTAAACCCCAAAGTGCCAAAATGTGCTCTCTAGCGCCACCTATGTATCTAAAACGGCCACCACGGCCCGTAGGAATGTCGTAGAGAGATCGAACCAAAACCCAATTATTCGTCTCATCAAGACCTACAAATCATACGCTGACACCCCTGACCTAAATCCAACAGGAAATCTGTAATGTCAATTTCAAAGTATGATTTTTTGCCAATTTTGGACCTTGAATAAATGCTATCTCCTCCTAGGGCGTTAATGGTATCGGCTTCAGACTTTAATACAGAACTTATCACACTGTGTTGAGCAAAAGTTATTAAAAACTTTGTAATAACTCGAACGGTTTAGATTTAGTAAGCCCTGAAAGTTGGAGTGCGACATTACACCTTACAATGTAAACCAATGGGGAGGCAAATTCTGGGCATGGACTTTGTGCCAAACTGGGGCATCTGGCGTCTAAACTATAAGTCCCACCACTTTCAAACCTGTATCAATGGATTCGCGACGAAAATTCCTACAAAAAAATGATATTTTTATGTAGGATTTGGCCAAAGTTATGGGATTTATGAGGATTTTTCACAAGAAGATCACTTTGAAATCTTTCCTTCCAACTGTGAGGGAGAGAGAGAGAATGGGAGGGGGGGGATGGGTAAAGTAAACATCTGCCTGTGACAGAAGCCCTTGGACTGCACCACACTCCACTTACTTAGTGCTTTCACACATGTGACAGCAGTGTTCAATCCTTACTTCTTTTCAAGGAGCGCATGTGCTCCTAAATGTAAGAAATTAGGAGCATACATATAACTTTAGGAGCACACTGAAAAATGTTCAAGTAAGAGTTTCTTACAGAAAACAATTCATTTCATACATATTTACAATTTATCACATACATATTTAAACTCTGTGTGTGTGTGTGTGTGTGTGTGTGTGTGTGTGTATGTAAATCACAATTAGCTGTTTTTAGGGGTGCTTGTTTATGGCAAAAATTATAATCACAATCAGTTTTGTTCAATATTGAGATCATGATTATTTAACATGATTACTTTTTGACTGTCATCTTCTGCAATTGCTGTTGTTCATACATGCACATATTTTTTCTAACTTGGCTGAGGAGACTATTACACATCTAATCATATATTGTAGTAATGATTAAGAAAAAGTATAGCCTATATGAGGGAAAAACTCAGGAAGGCTGGAGCTCCGGAGCTCCGTATTAAAACTGTAATGGACCTGCCATGAGGGTGGAGCAAACTCCATTTCCAAGAATGCTTTGCGATTTTCACACCTCAGCAGGGAGCAGTCAACATCGGTCCCTCATTGGCGGAGACGCTCCTGCACAGCGGAGCGTCCTGAGGACGCAGCCATGACATCACCACCCCTTTATAAGCGAGCACGCCCGAAATATACGTCTTTCCCATGTCACTGAGCTAGGGTTAACTCCTGTTCCCCTGTGAGTTAGCTTGACTACCCCACGAACATGTTTTCCCCTCATCGAAGACTCCCCTCGTCGGACGAGACGAGACTTTGCCCGTGTTCACCCGAACACATTCCTGGACCCGAGAGAGACCGCTGCTGCAACCAGCGTCCTCAAATTCCCCCGGAGAAAGAGGAAATGAAGTTACTTCGGGATAACGTGGACCGGCTCTGCCCTGCGCGTCTTCGCCGAGTCATCTCTGCTGTTCTCTCCGCCACTCCACTCAGAGCCAGCTGCCGTGTTTTCGCCGACCTGTTTTACCTTGATGGTCACGGTGTTTTTTCCGCAGGTTACACTTCACTCAGCTGGCCGACAGACCCGCTGATTCTCTCCGCTTTAACCTAAATAGCAATTCGGGACTCGGTGCTCCGTTTGGATCTAAACAGAGAGCCGGGGTTAGCTGAGAGGCTAGCAGAGGCTAACTGGTTGTGCTTCTTTCGGTCATGCTGCAGTTAACGCTCCGCTGCTGCCTGTTTGCTGCCTGTTAGTTGTGTTCACCACGCTTGACTATTTTGTGTTTGTCCCGCTCGGGACTACTGTGTTTGTGCTGCCGTGAGTGAGAAAGTAAACTGATTTGTCGATCTTAAACCAGACAACGTGCGTTACAGACTGCCGTCCATACGTGCGCTCTCTGTGGAAAAAGAACCGCTTCTCTCTCTCTCACGATCGCTTTCCCTCCTCCCTCTCTTGTGACTAACACCATACTCACGCGCGCACAGATACACGCACCGACATCGTTTTGCACATCTGATGGTCAGATAACGTCGGACAAAAGTGTCCAACCTGCAAGTGTCCAACCCTGTGCAAAGCTGTTTGTGTTTTGTTTGGTAGAATTAGATTTTAGAATAGCTATTTATTGAATGAAGCATTTGTTAACTTTGTTAATTTTGCTAAGTTTCATAAACACTGTTATATCTTTAAAGAGAAGTTCTTTTGTCATTATTGGTAACATATTGTGAAAAGTGGCTGATTGAAGGAGTCAGAGCTCGAATTCAACCGTTCTTTGTTTACCCTTGAATGTTGATATCTCTCAGATATGAACATTCTAGGTGAACTCCCATTTATGAGATTACCTTGTTCGGTTATTAGTCCCGGTTTCCGGGTGGTGCTCCGTATTTGTTGGTTCATATTAATAATTCTGTTAATTGTTATAATTATTTATTATTGATAATTGATAATTATAGCAACTGTGTTCCTTGCAGATCCTACAGTTGGTGCCTGAATTATTGATTAAGGTGAACAATATTTTGATTTCATAATCTATAATTACCCATAATTGTTTGTGAACAGAGGGGTGGGCTCACAGAGAGACACTGGTTAGTATTGTGTGTCTAAAGACTCTCACACTGATCATCTCCAAACGTTTTCTTGGTTCCCAGAAGCTTAGGTGACTGCGCCACGGCCTGCTGTGCGCAAGGGTGCGAAGGCCCGTTCAACGCTGCTTGCAGCTTTAATTAGGGCCTGAGCCCAAAGGGCGAAGACCCTATTGTTTTTCGTGTGTTTGTTTCTTTCTTTATTATTACGCCACTTTAACTCTAAATGTGACCCCCTAAACATGCTCAAAAACTCACCAAATTTGGCACGCACATCAGGAATGGTGAAAAATTTGATAAAATGTAAAAATTAAACCCCAAAGTGCCAAAATGTGCTCTCTAGCGCCACCTATGTATCTAAAACGGCCGCCACGGCCCGTAGGAATGTCGTAGAGAGATCGAACCAAAACTCAATTATTCGTCTCATCAAGACCTACAAATCATACGCTGACACCCCTGACCTAAATCCAACAGGAAATCTGCAATGTCCATTTCAAAGTATGATTTTTTGCCAATTTTGGACCTTGAATAAACGCTATCTCCTCCTAGGGCGTTAATGGTATCGTCCTCAAACTTTAATACATGACTTATCACACTGTGTTGAGCAAAAGTTATTAAAAACTTTGTAATAACTCGAACGGTTTAGATTTAGTA
The DNA here is from genome assembly GCF_910596095.1 of Thunnus maccoyii. Classification (NCBI taxonomy): domain Eukaryota; kingdom Metazoa; phylum Chordata; class Actinopteri; order Scombriformes; family Scombridae; genus Thunnus; species Thunnus maccoyii. The sequence goes on along the minus strand of NW_024757901.1, from coordinate 352,986 downwards.
AGCCCTGAAAGTTGGAGTGCGACATTACACCTTACAATGTAAACCAATGGGGAGGCAAATTCTGGGCATGGCCTTTGTGCCAAACTGGGGCATCTGGCGTCTAAACTATAAGTCCGACCACTTTCAAACCTGTATCAATGGATTCGCGACGAAAATTCCTACAAAAAAATGATATTTTTATGTAGGATTTGGCCAAAGTTATGGGATTTATGAGGATTTTTCACAAGAAGATCACTTTGAAATCTTTCCTTTCAACTGTGAGGGAGAGAGAGAGAATGGGAGGGGGGGGATGGGTAAAGTAAACATCTACTGCCTGTGACAGAAGCCCTTGGACTGCACCACACTCCAGTTACTTAATGCTTCTACATATCTGACAGCAGTGTTCAATCCTTACTTTTTTTCAAGGAGTACATGTGCTCCTAAACGACAGAAATTAGGAGCATACATATAACTTTAGGAGCACACTGAAAAATGTTCAAGTAAGAGTTTCTTTAAGAAAACAATTCATTACATACATATTTACAATTGATCACATACATATTTAAACTCTGTGTGTGTGTGTGTGTGTGTGTGTGTGTGTGTGTGTGTGTGTGTGTGTGTATGTAAATCACAATTTGCTGTTTTTGGGGGTGCTTGATTATGGCAAAAATTATAATCACAATCTTTTTTGTTCAATATTGAGATCATGATTATTTAACATGATTACTTTTTGACTGTCATCTTCTCCAATTGCTGTTGTTCATACATGCACATATTTTTTCTAACTTGGCTGAGGAGACTATTACATATGTAATCATATATTGTAGTAATGATTAAGAAAAACTATAGCCTATATGAGGGAAAAACTCAGGAAGGCTGGAGTTCCGGAGCTCCGTATTAAAACTGTAATGGACCTGCCATGAGGGTGGAGCAAACTCCATTTCCAAGGATGCTTTGCGATTTTCACACTTCAGCAGGGAGCAGTCAACATCGGTCCCTCATTGGCGGAGACGCTCCTGCACAGCGGAGCGTCCTGAGGACGCAGCCATGACATCACCACCCCTTTATAAGCGAGCACGCCCAAACTACACGTCTTTCCCATGTCACTGAGCTAGGGGTAACTCCTGTTCCCCTGTGAGTTAGCTTGACTACCCCACGAACATGTTTTCCCCTCATCGAAGACTCCCCTCGTCGGACGAGACGAGACTTTGCCCGTGTTCACCCGAACACATTCCTGGACCCGAGAGAGACCGCTGCTGCAACCAGCGTCCTCAAATTCCCCCGAGAAAGAGGAAATGAAGTTACTTCGGGATAACGTGGACCGGCTCTGCCCTGCGCGTCTTCGCCGAGTCATCTCTGCTGTTCTATCCGCCACTCCACTCAGAGCCAGCTGCCGGGTTTTCGACGACGTGCGAGAACGGCACCGTCTGCCTCCGAGCCAAGAACAAAGATGGACATTAAGACGGACTACACACACACACAACCTGCGCACTTTCTGAAGCGACCAAGTAAGAGGCATAAGTCTGGGCATAGGCAGTGTTAGTTGTGTGTTCTTTTCAGCATCAGTTGCTGTTGTTTAGCATTTAGCCTTTTTAGCTTTATCGCTATTGTTCTTGTTGTGTGAGTTGACGGACCGCCGAGTCCATTTTTCTCTGCTTTACTCTGAGGAGTATTTTAAGTTTGCTGCCTGTTAGTTGTGTTCACCACGCTAGACTATTTTGTGTTTTTCCCGGTCGGGACAACTGCTACTTTTGTGCCACCGTGAGTGAGAAAGTAAATTGATTTGTCGATCAGAAACCAGACAACGTACGTTACAGACTGCCGTCCGTACGTGCGCTCTCTGTGGACAAAAGAGCCGCTTCTCTCCCTCTCACGATCGCTTTCCCTCCTTCCTCTCTTGCTACTAACACACACACACACACACACACACACACACACACACACACACACATACACGCATTCCCCTGCAAGTGTCCAACTCTGTGCAAAGCTGTTTGTGTTTTGTTTGGTAGAATTAGATTTTAGAATAGCTGTTTATTGAATGAAGTATTTGTTAACTTTGTTAATTTTGCTAAGTTTAATAAACAATGTTATATCTTTAAAGAGAAGTTCTTTTGTCATTATTGTGTGTAACATATTGTGAGAAGTGGCTGATTGAAGGAGTCAGAGCTTGAATTCAACCCTTCTTTGTTCACCCTTGAATGTTGATATCTCGCAGATATTAGCATTCTAGGTGAAGTCCCATTTATGAGATTACCTTGTTCGGTTATTGGTCCTGGTTTCCGGGTGGTGCTCCGTGCTTGTTAGTTCATATTAATAATTCTATTAATTATTATAATTAGTTAATTTATCTTAGATAATTGATAATTATGGCAAATAATCAACTGTGTTCCTCATACATGCTACAGTTGGTGCCTGAATTATTGATTAAGGTTAACAATATTTTAATTTCATAAGCCATAATTATCTGTGATAAACAGAGGGGTGCGCTCACGGAGAGAAAGTAGTTAGTATTGTGTGTCAAAAGACTCTCACACTGATCATCTCCAAACGTTTTCTTGGTTCCCACAAGCTCAACTGACTGCGCCGCGGCCCGACGTGCGCAAGGGCGCGAAGGCCCGTTCAACGCTGCTTGCAGCTTTAATTAGGGCCTGAGCCCAAAGGGCGAAGACCCTCTTGTTTTTCGTGTGTTTGTTTGTTTCTTATTAGGGCCTGAGCCCAAAGGGCGAAGACCCTATTGTTTTTCGTGTGTTTGTTTCTTTCTTTATTATTACGCCACTTTAACTCTAAATGTGACCCCCTAAACATGCTCAAAAACTCACCAAATTTGGCACGCACATCAGGAATGGTGAAAAATTTGATAGAATGTAAAAATTAAACCCCAAAGTGCCAAAATGTGCTCTCTAGCGCCACCTATGTATCTAAAACGGCCGCCACGGCCCGTAGGAATGTCGTAGAGAGATCGAACCAAAACCCAATTATTCGTCTCATCAAGACCTACAAATCATACGCTGACACCCCTGACCTAAATCCAACAGGAAATCTGCAATGTCCATTTCAAAGTATGATTTTTTGCCAATTTTGGACCTTGAATAAACGCTATCTCCTCCTAGGGCGTTAATGGTATCGGCCTCAAACTTTAATACATGACTTATCACACTGTGTTGAGCAAAAGTTATTAAAAACTTTGTAATAACTCGAACGGTTTAGATTTAGTAAGCCCTGAAAGTTGGAGTGCGACATTACACCTTACAATGTAAACCAATGGGGAGGCAAATTCTGGGCATGGCCTTTGTGCCAAACTGGGGCATCTGGCGTCTAAACTATAAGTCCGACCACTTTCAAACCTGTATCAATGAATTCGCGACGAAAATTCCTACAAAAAAATGATATTTTTATGTAGGATTTGGCCAAAGTTATGGGATTTATGAGGATTTTTCACAAGAAGATCACTTTGAAATCTTTCCTTCCAACTGTGAGGGAGAGAGAGAGAATGGGAGGGGGGGGATGGGTAAAGTAAACATCTGCCTGTGACAGAAGCCCTTGGACTGCACCACACTCCACTTACTTAGTGCTTTCACACATGTGACAGCAGTGTTCAATCCTTACTTCTTTTCAAGGAGCGCATGTGCTCCTAAATGAAAGAAATTAGGAGCATACATATAACTTTAGGAGCACACTGAAAAATGTTCAAGTAAGAGTTTCTTACAGAAAACAATTTATTTCATACATATTTACAATTTATCACATACATATTTAAACTCTGTGTGTGTGTGTGTGTGTGTGTGTGTGTGTGTGTATGTAAATCACAATTAGCTGTTTTTAGGGGTGCTTGTTTATGGCAAAAATTATAATCACAATCAGTTTTGTTCAATATTGAGATCATGATTATTTAACATGATTACTTTTTGACTGTCATCTTCTGCAATTGCTGTTGTTCATACATGCACATATTTTTTCTAACTTGGCTGAGGAGACTATTACACATCTAATCATATATTGTAGTAATGATTAAGAAAAAGTATAGCCTATATGAGGGAAAAACTCAGGAAGGCTGGAGCTCCGGAGCTCCGTATTAAAACTGTAATGGACCTGCCATGAGGGTGGAGCAAACTCCATTTCCAAGAATGCTTTGCGATTTTCACACCTCAGCAGGGAGCAGTCAATATCGGTCCCTCATTGGCGGAGACGCTCCTGCACAGCGGAGCGTCCTGAGGACGCAGCCATGACATCACCACCCCTTTATAAGCGAGCACGCCCGAAATATACGTCTTTCCCATGTCACTGAGCTAGGGTTAACTCCTGTTCCCCTGTGAGTTAGCTTGACTACCCCACGAACATGTTTTCCCCTCATCGAAGACTCCCCTCGTCGGACGAGACGAGACTTTGCCCGTGTTCACCCGAACACATTCCTGGACCCGAGAGAGACCGCTGCTGCAACCAGCGTCCTCAAATTCCCCCGGAGAAAGAGGAAATGAAGTTACTTCGGGATAACGTGGACCGGCTCTGCCCTGCGCGTCTTCGCCGAGTCATCTCTGCTGTTCTCTCCGCCACTCCACTCAGAGCCAGCTGCCGTGTTTTCGCCGACCTGTTTTACCTTGATGGTCACGGTGTTTTTTCCGCAGGTTACACTTCACTCAGCTGGCCGACAGACCCGCTGATTCTCTCCGCTTTAACCTAAATAGCAATTTGGGACTCGGTGCTCCGTTTGGATCTAAACAGAGAGCCGGGGTTAGCTGAGAGGCTAGCAGAGGCTAACTGGTTGTGCTTCTTTCGGTCATGCTGCAGTTAACGCTCCGCTGCTGCCTGTTTGCTGCCTGTTAGTTGTGTTCACCACGCTTGACTATTTTGTGTTTGTCCCGCTCGGGACTACTGTGTTTGTGCTGCCGTGAGTGAGAAAGTAAACTGATTTGTCGATCTTAAACCAGACAACGTGCGTTACAGACTGCCGTCCATACGTGCGCTCTCTGTGGAAAAAGAACCGCTTCTCTCTCTCTCACGATCGCTCTCCCTCCTCCCTCTCTTGTGACTAACACCATACTCACGTGCGCACAGATACACGCACCGACATCGTTTTGCACATCTGATGGTCAGATAACGTCGGACAAAAGTGTCCAACCTGCAAGTGTCTAACCCTGTGCAAAGCTGTTTGTGTTTTGTTTGGTAGAATTAGATTTTAGAATAGCTATTTATTGAATGAAGCATTTGTTAACTTTGTTAATTTTGCTAAGTTTCATAAACACTGTTATATCTTTAAAGAGAAGTTCTTTAGTCATTATTGGTAACATATTGTGAAAAGTGGCTGATTGAAGGAGTCAGAGCTCGAATTCAACCCTTCTTTGTTCACCCTTGAATGATTATCTCTCAGATATTAACATTCTAGGTGAACTCCCATTTATGAGACTACCTTGCTCGGTTATTGGCCCCGGTTTCGGGGTGGTGCTTCGTATCTGTTAGTTCATATTAATAATTCTGTTAATTGTTATAATTAATTATTATTGATAATTGATAATTATAGCAAATAATTAACTGTGTTCTTCGCAGATTCCTACAGTTGGTACCTGAATTACTGATTAAGGTTAACAATATTTTGATGTCATAATTCATAATTGTCTGTGAACGGAGGGGTGGGCTCACAGAGAGACACTGGTTAGTATTGTGTGTAAAAAGACTCTCACACTGATCATCTCCAAACGCTTTCTTGGTTCCCACAAGCTCAACTGACTGCGCCGCGGCCCGCTGTGCGCAAGGGCGCGAAGGCCCGTTCAACGCTGCTTGCAGCTTTAATTAGGGCCTGAGCCCAAAGGGCGAAGACCCTCTTGTTTTTCGTGTGTTTGTTTGTTTCTTATTATTATTATTATTCTTTATTATTACGCCACTTTAACTCTAAATTTGACCCCCTAAACATGCTCAAAAACTCACCAAATTTGGCACGCACATCAGGAATGGTGAAAAATTTGATAAAATGTAAAAATTAAACCCCAAAGTGCCAAAATGTGCTCTCTAGCGCCACCTATGTATCTAAAACGGCCACCACGGCCCGTAGGAATGTCGTAGAGAGATCGAACCAAAACCCAATTATTCGTCTCATCAAGACCTACAAATCATACGCTGACACCCCTGACCTAAATCCAACAGGAAATCTGTAATGTCAATTTCAAAGTATGATTTTTTGCCAATTTTGGACCTTGAATAAACGCTATCTCCTCCTAGGGCGTTAATGGTATCGGCTTCAGACTTTAATACAGAACTTATCACACTGTGTTGAGCAAAAGTTATTAAAAACTTTGTAATAACTCGAACGGTTTAGATTTAGTAAGCCCTGAAAGTTGGAGTGCGACATTACACCTTACAATGTAAACCAATGGGGAGGCAAATTCTGGGCATGGACTTTGTGCCAAACTGGGGCATCTGGCGTCTAAACTATAAGTCCCACCACTTTCAAACCTGTATCAATGGATTCGCGACGAAAATTCCTACAAAAAAATGATATTTTTATGTAGGATTTGGCCAAAGTTATGGGATTTATGAGGATTTTTCACAAGAAGATCACTTTGAAATCTTTCCTTCCAACTGTGAGGGAGAGAGAGAGAATGGGAGGGGGGGGATGGGTAAAGTAAACATCTGCCTGTGACAGAAGCCCTTGGACTGCACCACACTCCACTTACTTAGTGCTTTCACACATGTGACAGCAGTGTTCAATCCTTACTTCTTTTCAAGGAGCGCATGTGCTCCTAAATGAAAGAAATTAGGAGCATACATATAACTTTAGGAGCACACTGAAAAATGTTCAAGTAAGAGTTTCTTACAGAAAACAATTCATTTCATACATATTTACAATTTATCACATACATATTTAAACTCTGTGTGTGTGTGTGTGTGTGTGTGTGTGTGTGTGTGTGTGTGTATGTAAATCACAATTAGCTGTTTTTAGGGGTGCTTGTTTATGGCAAAAATTATAATCACAATCAGTTTTGTTCAATATTGAGATCATGATTATTTAACATGATTACTTTTTGACTGTCATCTTCTGCAATTGCTGTTGTTCATACATGCACATATTTTTTCTAACTTGGCTGAGGAGACTATTACACATCTAATCATATATTGTAGTAATGATTAAGAAAAAGTATAGCCTATATGAGGGAAAAACTCAGGAAGGCTGGAGCTCCGGAGCTCCGTATTAAAACTGTAATGGACCTGCCATGAGGGTGGAGCAAACTCCATTTCCAAGAATGCTTTGCGATTTTCACACCTCAGCAGGGAGCAGTCAACATCGGTCCCTCATTGGCGGAGACGCTCCTGCACAGCGGAGCGTCCTGAGGACGCAGCCATGACATCACCACCCCTTTATAAGCGAGCACGCCCGAAATATACGTCTTTCCCATGTCACTGAGCTAGGGTTAACTCCTGTTCCCCTGTGAGTTAGCTTGACTACCCCACGAACATGTTTTCCCCTCATCGAAGACTCCCCTCGTCGGACGAGACGAGACTTTGCCCGTGTTCACCCGAACACATTCCTGGACCCGAGAGAGACCGCTGCTGCAACCAGCGTCCTCAAATTCCCCCGGAGAAAGAGGAAATGAAGTTACTTCGGGATAACGTGGACCGGCTCTGCCCTGCGCGTCTTCGCCGAGTCATCTCTGCTGTTCTCTCCGCCACTCCACTCAGAGCCAGCTGCCGTGTTTTCGCCGACCTGTTTTACCTTGATGGTCACGGTGTTTTTTCCGCAGGTTACACTTCACTCAGCTGGCCGACAGACCCGCTGATTCTCTCCGCTTTAACCTAAATAGCAATTCGGGACTCGGTGCTCCGTTTGGATCTAAACAGAGAGCCGGGGTTAGCTGAGAGGCTAGCAGAGGCTAACTGGTTGTGCTTCTTTCGGTCATGCTGCAGTTAACGCTCCGCTGCTGCCTGTTTGCTGCCTGTTAGTTGTGTTCACCACGCTTGACTATTTTGTGTTTGTCCCGCTCGGGACTACTGTGTTTGTGCTGCCGTGAGTGAGAAAGTAAACTGATTTGTCGATCTTAAACCAGACAACGTGCGTTACAGACTGCCGTCCATACGTGCGCTCTCTGTGGAAAAAGAACCGCTTCTCTCTCTCTCACGATCGCTCTCCCTCCTCCCTCTCTTGTGACTAACACCATACTCACGCGCGCACAGATACACGCACCGACATCGTTTTGCACATCTGATGGTCAGATAACGTCGGACAAAAGTGTCCAACCTGCAAGTGTCCAACCCTGTGCAAAGCTGTTTGTGTTTTGTTTGGTAGAATTAGATTTTAGAATAGCTGTTTATTGAATGAAGCATTTGTTAACTTTGTTAATTTTGCTAAGTTTCATAAACACTGTTATATCTTTAAAGAGAAGTTCTTTAGTCATTATTGGTAACATATTGTGAAAAGTGGCTGATTGAAGGAGTCAGAGCTCGAATTCAACCCTTCTTTGTTCACCCTTGACTGATTATCTCTCAGATATGAACATTCTAGGTGAACTCCCATTTATGAGACTACCTTGCTCGGTTATTGGCCCCGGTTTCGGGGTGGTGCTTCGTATCTGTTAGTTCATATTAATAATTCTGTTAATTGTTATAATTAATTATTATTGATAATTGATAATTATAGCAAATAATTAACTGTGTTCTTCGCAGATTCCTACAGTTGGTACCTGAATTACTGATTAAGGTTAACAATATTTTGATGTCATAATTCATAATCGTCTGTGAACGGAGGGGTGGGCTCACAGAGAGACACTGGTTAGTATTGTGTGTAAAAAGACTCTCACACTGATCATCTCCAAACGCTTTCTTGGTTCCCACAAGCTCAACTGACTGCGCCGCGGCTCGCTGTGCGCAAGGGCGCGAAGGCCCGTTCAACGCTGCTTGCAGCTTTAATTAGGGCCTGAGCCCAAAGGGCGAAGACCCTCTTGTTAGGGCCTGAGCCCAAAGGGCGAAGACCCTATTGTTTTTCGTGCGTTTGTTTGTTTATTATTATTCTTTCTTGTTACGCCACTTTAACTCTAAATTTGACCCCCTAAACATGCTCAAAAACTCACCAAATTTGGCACGCACATCAGGAATGGTGAAAAATTTGATAAAATGTAAAAATTAAACCCCAAAGTGCCAAAATGTGCTCTCTAGCGCCACCTACGTATCTAAAACGGCCACCACGGCCCGTAGGAATGTCGTAGAGAGATCGAACCAAAACTCAATTATTCGTCTCATCAAGACCTACAAATCATACGCTGACACCCCTGACCTAAATCCAACAGGAAATCAGCAATGTCCATTTGAAAGTATGATTTTTTGCCAATTTTGGACCTTGAATAAACGCTATCTCCTCCTAGGGCGTTAATGGTATCGGCTTCAAACTTGAATACATGACTTATCACACTGTGTTGAGCAAAAGTTATTAAAAACTTTGTAATAACTCGAACGGTTTAGATTTAGTAAGCCCTGAAAGTTGGAGTGCGACATTACACCTTACAATGTAAACCAATGGGGAGGCAAATTCTGGGCATGGACTTTGTGCCAAACTGGGGCATCTGGCGTCTAAACTATAAGTCCCACCAGTTTCAAACCTGTATCAATGGATTCGCAACGAAAATTCCTACAAAAAAATGATATTTTTATGTAGGATTTGGCCAACGTTATGGGATTTATGAGCATATTTCACAAGTAGAGTACACTAAAATCTTCTCTGCAGCTGTGAGGGAGAGAGAGAGAATGGGAGGGGGGGGATGGGTAAAGTAAACATCTACTGCCTGTGACAGAAGCCCTTGGACTGCAGCAGTGACAGCAGTGTTCAATCCTTACTTTTTTTCAAGGAGTACATGTGCTCCTAAATGAAAGAAATTAGGAGCATATATATAACTTTAGGAGCACACTGAAAAATGTGCAAGTAAGAGTTTCTTAAAGAAAACAATTCATTATAACATATTTACAATTGATCACATACATATTTAAACTCTGTGTGTGTGTGTGTGTGTGTGTGTGTGTGCGTGCGTGTGTATGTAAATCACAATTTGCTGTTTTTAGGGGTCCTTGATTATGGCAAAAAATATAATCACGATCATTTTTTTTCAATATTGAGATCATGATTATTTAACATGATTACTTATTGACTGTCATCTTCTCCAATTGCTGTTGTTCATACATGCACATATTTTTTCTGACTTGGCTGAGGGGACTATTACATATGTGATCGTATATTGTACTAATGATCAAGAAAGACTATAGCTGATATGAGGGAAAAACTCAGGAAGAGGGTGGCAGTAATGCACCCAATATGCTGGTTGCCAACCGTTGTTGCCAACCAAAAAGGCGTGGGTAAAATATTTTTCCTCACCGAGTGGTACATCCTGTCAGCCGAGGGATTTCCTATCTGTGCAGCTGAACAAGGTAGTTCTCTACGGACTGTTTTACCGTGATGGTCACGGTGTTTTTTCCGCAGGTTTCACTTCACTCAGCTGGCCGACAGACCCGCTGATTCTGTCCGCTTTAACCTAAATAACTAATCGGGAGTCGGTGCTCCGTTTGGATCTAAACAGAGAGCCAGGGTTAGCTGAGAGGCTAGCAGAGGCGAACTGGTTGTGCTTCTTTCGGTCATGCTGCAGTTAACGCTCCGCTGCTGCCTGTTTGCTGCCTGTTCTCCGCTTTAACCTAAATAACAAATCGGGACTCGGTGCTCCGTTTGGATCTAAACAGATAGCCGGGGTTAGCTGAGAGGCTAGCAGAGGCTAACTGGTTGTGCTTCTTTCGGTCATGCTGCAGTTAACGCTCCGCTGCTGCCTGCTGACATCGTTTTGCACATCTGATGGTCAGATAACGTCGGACAAAAGTGTCCAACTTGCAAGTGTCCAACCCTGTGCAAAGCTGTTTGTGTTTTGTTTGGTAGAATTTGATTTTTGAATAGCTATTTATTGAATGAAGCATTTGTTAACTTTGTTAATTTTGCTAAGTTTAATAAACACTGTTATATCTTCAAAGAGAAGTTCTTTAGTCATTATTGGTAACATATTGTGAAAAGTGGCTGATTGAAGGAGTCAGAGCTCGAATTCAACCCTTCTTTGTTCACCCTTGAATGATTATCTCTCAGATATTAACATTCTAGGTGAACTCCCATTTATGAGACTATTTTGCTCGGTTATTGGTCCCGGTTTCGGGGTGGTGCTTCGTATCTGTTAGTTCATATTAATAATTCTGTTAATTGTTATAATTAATTATTATTGATCATTGATAATTATAGCAAATAATTAACTGTGTTTTTCGCAGATCCTACAGTTGGTACCTGAATTATTGATTAAGGTTAACAATATTTTGATTTCATAATTCATAATTGTCTGTGAACAGAGGGGTGGGCTCACAGAGAGACACTGGTTAGTATTGTGTGTAAAAAGACTCTCACACTGATCATCTCCAAACGTTTTCTTGGTTCCCACAAGCTCAACTGACTGCGCCGCGGCCCGCTGTGCGCAAGGGCGCGAAGGCCCGTCCAACGCTGCTTGCAGCTTTAATTAGGGCCTGAGCCCAAAGGGCGAAGACCCTATTGTTTTTCGTGCGTTTGTTTGTTTATTATTATTCTTTCTTGTTACGCCACTTTAACTCTAAATTTGACCCCCTAAACATGCTCAAAAACTCACCAAATTTGGCACGCACATCAGGAATGGTGAAAAATTTGATAAAATGTAAAAATTAAACCCCAAAGTGCCAAAATGTGCTCTCTAGCGCCACCTATGTATCTAAAACGGCCACCACGGCCCGTAGGAATGTCGTAGAGAGATCGAACCAAAACCCAATTATTCGTCTCATCAAGACCTACAAATCATACGCTGACACCCCTGACCTAAATCCAACAGGAAATCTGTAATGTCAATTTCAAAGTATGATTTTTTGCCAATTTTGGACCTTGAATAAATGCTATCTCCTCCTAGGACGTTAATGGTATCGGCTTCAGACTTTAATACAGAACTTATCACACTGTGTTGAGCAAAAGTTATTAAAAACTTTGTAATAACTCGAACGGTTTAGATTTAGTAAGCCCTGAAAGTTGGAGTGCGACATTACACCTTACAATGTAAACCAATGGGGAGGCAAATTCTGGGCATGGACTTTGTGCCAAACTGGGGCATCTGGCATCTAAACTATAAGTCCCACCACTTTCAAACCTGTATCAATGGATTCGCGACGAAAATTCCTACAAAAAAATGATATTTTTATGTAGGATTTGGCCAAAGTTATGGGATTTATGAGGATTTTTCACAAGAAGATCACTTTGAAATCTTTCCTTCCAACTGTGAGGGAGAGAGAGAGAATGGGAGGGGGGGGGGTGGGTAAAGTAAACATCTGCCTGTGACAGAAGCCCTTGGACTGCACCACACTCCACTTACTTAGTGCTTTCACACATGTGACAGCAGTGTTCAATCCTTACTTCTTTTCAAGGAGCGCATGTGCTCCTAAATGAAAGAAATTAGGAGCATACATATAACTTTAGGAGCACACTGAAAAATGTTCAAGTAAGAGTTTCTTACAGAAAACAATTCATTTCATACATATTTACAATTTATCACATACATATTTAAACTCTGTGTGTGTGTGTGTGTGTGTGTGTGTGTATGTAAATCACAATTAGCTGTTTTTAGGGGTGCTTGTTTATGGCAAAAATTATAATCACAATCAGTTTTGTTCAATATTGAGATCATGATTATTTAACATGATTACTTTTTGACTGTCATCTTCTGCAATTGCTGTTGTTCATACATGCACATATTTTTTCTAACTTGGCTGAGGAGACTATTACACATCTAATCATATATTGTAGTAATGATTAAGAAAAAGTATAGCCTATATGAGGGAAAAACTCAGGAAGGCTGGAGCTCCGGAGCTCCGTATTAAAACTGTAATGGACCTGCCATGAGGGTGGAGCAAACTCCATTTCCAAGAATGCTTTGCGATTTTCACACCTCAGCAGGGAGCAGTCAACATCGGTCCCTCATTGGCGGAGACGCTCCTGCACAGCGGAGCGTCCTGAGGACGCAGCCATGACATCACCACCCCTTTATAAGCGAGCACGCCCGAAATATACGTCTTTCCCATGTCACTGAGCTAGGGTTAACTCCTGTTCCCCTGTGAGTTAGCTTGACTACCCCACGAACATGTTTTCCCCTCATCGAAGACTCCCCTCGTCGGACGAGACGAGACTTTGCCCGTGTTCACCCGAACACATTCCTGGACCCGAGAGAGACCGCTGCTGCAACCAGCGTCCTCAAATTCCCCCGGAGAAAGAGGAAATGAAGTTACTTCGGGATAACGTGGACCGGCTCTGCCCTGCGCGTCTTCGCCGAGTCATCTCTGCTGTTCTCTCCGCCACTCCACTCAGAGCCAGCTGCCGTGTTTTCGCCGACCTGTTTTACCTTGATGGTCACGGTGTTTTTTCCGCAGGTTACACTTCACTCAGCTGGCCGACAGACCCGCTGATTCTCTCCGCTTTAACCTAAATAGCAATTCGGGACTCGGTGCTCCGTTTGGATCTAAACAGAGAGCCGGGGTTAGCTGAGAGGCTAGCAGAGGCTAACTGGTTGTGCTTCTTTCGGTCATGCTGCAGTTAACGCTCCGCTGCTGCCTGTTTGCTGCCTGTTAGTTGTGTTCACCACGCTTGACTATTTTGTGTTTGTCCCGCTCGGGACTACTGTGTTTGTGCTGCCGTGAGTGAGAAAGTAAACTGATTTGTCGATCTTAAAACAGACAACGTGCGTTACAGACTGCCGTCCGTACGTGCGCTCTCTGTGGAAAAAGAACCGCTTCTCTCTCTCTCACGATCGCTTTCCCTCCTCCCTCTCTTGTGACTAACACCATACTCACGCGCGCACAGATACACGCACCGACATCGTTTTGCACATCTGATGGTCAGATAACGTCGGACAAAAGTGTCCAACCTGCAAGTGTCCAACCCTGTGCAAAGCTGTTTGTGTTTTGTTTGGTAGAATTAGATTTTAGAATAGCTATTTATTGAATGAAGCATTTGTTAACTTTGTTAATTTTGCTAAGTTTCATAAACACTGTTATATCTTTAAAGAGAAGTTCTTTAGTCATTATTGGTAACATATTGTGAAAAGTGGCTGATTGAAGGAGTCAGAGCTCAAATTCAACCCCTCTTTGTTCACCCTTGACTGATTATCTCTCAGATATTAACATTCTAGGTGAACTCCCATTTATGAGACTACCTTGCTCGGTTATTGGCCCCGGTTTCGGGGTGGTGCTTCGTATCTGTTAGTTCATATTAATAATTCTGTTAATTGTTATAATTAATTATTATTGATAATTGATAATTATAGCAAATAATTAACTGTGTTCTTCGCAGATTCCTACAGTTGGTACCTGAATTACTGATTAAGGTTAACAATATTTTGATGTCATAATTCATAATTGTCTGTGAACGGAGGGGTGGGCTCACAGAGAGACACTGGTTAGTATTGTGTGTAAAAAGACTCTCACACTGATCATCTCCAAACGCTTTCTTGGTTCCCACAAGCTCAACTGACTGCGCCGCGGCCCGCTGTGCGCAAGGGCGCGAAGGCCCGTTCAACGCTGCTTGCAGCTTTAATTATTATTATTCTTTATTATTACGCCACTTTAACTCTAAATTTGACCCCCTAAACATGCTCAAAAACTCACCAAATTTGGCACGCACATCAGGAATGGTGAAAAATTTGATAAAATGTAAAAATTAAACCCCAAAGTGCCAAAATGTGCTCTCTAGCGCCACCTATGTATCTAAAACGGCCACCACGGCCCGTAGGAATGTCGTAGAGAGATCGAACCAAAACCCAATTATTCGTCTCATCAAGACCTACAAATCATACGCTGACACCCCTGACCTAAATCCAACAGGAAATCTGTAATGTCAATTTCAAAGTATGATTTTTTGCCAATTTTGGACCTTGAATAAATGCTATCTCCTCCTAGGGCGTTAATGGTATCGGCTTCAGACTTTAATACAGAACTTATCACACTGTGTTGAGCAAAAGTTATTAAAAACTTTGTAATAACTCGAACGGTTTAGATTTAGTAAGCCCTGAAAGTTGGAGTGCGACATTACACCTTACAATGTAAACCAATGGGGAGGCAAATTCTGGGCATGGACTTTGTGCCAAACTGGGGCATCTGGCATCTAAACTATAAGTCCCACCACTTTCAAACCTGTATCAATGGATTCGCGACGAAAATTCCTACAAAAAAATGATATTTTTATGTAGGATTTGGCCAAAGTTATGGGATTTATGAGGATTTTTCACAAGAAGATCACTTTGAAATCTTTCCTTCCAACTGTGAGGGAGAGAGAGAGAATGGGAGGGGGGGGGTGGGTAAAGTAAACATCTGCCTGTGACAGAAGCCCTTGGACTGCACCACACTCCACTTACTTAGTGCTTTCACACATGTGACAGCAGTGTTCAATCCTTACTTCTTTTCAAGGAGCGCATGTGCTCCTAAATGAAAGAAATTAGGAGCATACATATAACTTTAGGAGCACACTGAAAAATGTTCAAGTAAGAGTTTCTTACAGAAAACAATTCATTTCATACATATTTACAATTTATCACATACATATTTAAACTCTGTGTGTGTGTGTGTGTGTGTGTGTGTGTATGTAAATCACAATTAGCTGTTTTTAGGGGTGCTTGTTTATGGCAAAAATTATAATCACAATCAGTTTTGTTCAATATTGAGATCATGATTATTTAACATGATTACTTTTTGACTGTCATCTTCTGCAATTGCTGTTGTTCATACATGCACATATTTTTTCTAACTTGGCTGAGGAGACTATTACACATCTAATCATATATTGTAGTAATGATTAAGAAAAAGTATAGCCTATATGAGGGAAAAACTCAGGAAGGCTGGAGCTCCGGAGCTCCGTATTAAAACTGTAATGGACCTGCCATGAGGGTGGAGCAAACTCCATTTCCAAGAATGCTTTGCGATTTTCACACCTCAGCAGGGAGCAGTCAACATCGGTCCCTCATTGGCGGAGACGCTCCTGCACAGCGGAGCGTCCTGAGGACGCAGCCATGACATCACCACCCCTTTATAAGCGAGCACGCCCGAAATATACGTCTTTCCCATGTCACTGAGCTAGGGTTAACTCCTGTTCCCCTGTGAGTTAGCTTGACTACCCCACGAACATGTTTTCCCCTCATCGAAGACTCCCCTCGTCGGACGAGACGAGACTTTGCCCGTGTTCACCCGAACACATTCCTGGACCCGAGAGAGACCGCTGCTGCAACCAGCGTCCTCAAATTCCCCCGGAGAAAGAGGAAATGAAGTTACTTCGGGATAACGTGGACCGGCTCTGCCCTGCGCGTCTTCGCCGAGTCATCTCTGCTGTTCTCTCCGCCACTCCACTCAGAGCCAGCTGCCGTGTTTTCGCCGACCTGTTTTACCTTGATGGTCACGGTGTTTTTTCCGCAGGTTACACTTCACTCAGCTGGCCGACAGACCCGCTGATTCTCTCCGCTTTAACCTAAATAGCAATTCGGGACTCGGTGCTCCGTTTGGATCTAAACAGAGAGCCGGGGTTAGCTGAGAGGCTAGCAGAGGCTAACTGGTTGTGCTTCTTTCGGTCATGCTGCAGTTAACGCTCCGCTGCTGCCTGTTTGCTGCCTGTTAGTTGTGTTCACCACGCTTGACTATTTTGTGTTTGTCCCGCTCGGGACTACTGTGTTTGTGCTGCCGTGAGTGAGAAAGTAAACTGATTTGTCGATCTTAAACCAGACAACGTGCGTTACAGACTGCCGTCCATACGTGCGCTCTCTGTGGAAAAAGAACCGCTTCTCTCTCTCTCACGATCGCTCTCCCTCCTCCCTCTCTTGTGACTAACACCATACTCACGCGCGCACAGATACACGCACCGACATCGTTTTGCACATCTGATGGTCAGATAACGTCGGACAAAAGTGTCCAACCTGCAAGTGTCCAACCCTGTGCAAAGCTGTTTGTGTTTTGTTTGGTAGAATTAGATTTTAGAATAGCTGTTTATTGAATGAAGCATTTGTTAACTTTGTTAATTTTGCTAAGTTTCATAAACACTGTTATATCTTTAAAGAGAAGTTCTTTAGTCATTATTGGTAACATATTGTGAAAAGTGGCTGATTGAAGGAGTCAGAGCTCGAATTCAACCCTTCTTTGTTCACCCTTGACTGATTATCTCTCAGATATGAACATTCTAGGTGAACTCCCATTTATGAGACTACCTTGCTCGGTTATTGGCCCCGGTTTCGGGGTGGTGCTTCGTATCTGTTAGTTCATATTAATAATTCTGTTAATTGTTATAATTAATTATTATTGATAATTGATAATTATAGCAAATAATTAACTGTGTTCTTTGCAGATTCCTACAGTTGGTACCTGAATTACTGATTAAGGTTAACAATATTTTGATGTCATAATTCATAATCGTCTGTGAACGGAGGGGTGGGCTCACAGAGAGACACTGGTTAGTATTGTGTGTAAAAAGACTCTCACACTGATCATCTCCAAACGCTTTCTTGGTTCCCACAAGCTCAACTGACTGCGCCGCGGCTCGCTGTGCGCAAGGGCGCGAAGGCCCGTTCAACGCTGCTTGCAGCTTTAATTAGGGCCTGAGCCCAAAGGGCGAAGACCCTATTGTTTTTCGTGTGTTTGTTTCTTTCTTTATTATTACGCCACTTTAACTCTAAATGTGACCCCCTAAACATGCTCAAAAACTCACCAAATTTGGCACGCACATCAGGAATGGTGAAAAATTTGATAAAATGTAAAAATTAAACCCCAAAGTGCCAAAATGTGCTCTCTAGCGCCACCTATGTATCTAAAACGGCCGCCACGGCCCGTAGGAATGTCGTAGAGAGATCGAACCAAAACTCAATTATTCGTCTCATCAAGACCTACAAATCATACGCTGACACCCCTGACCTAAATCCAACAGGAAATCTGCAATGTCCATTTCAAAGTATGATTTTTTGCCAATTTTGGACCTTGAATAAACGCTATCTCCTCCTAGGGCGTTAATGGTATCGGCCTCAAACTTTAATACATGACTTATCACACTGTGTTGAGCAAAAGTTATTAAAAACTTTGTAATAACTCGAACGGTTTAGATTTAGTAAGCCCTGAAAGTTGGAGTGCGACATTACACCTTACAATGTAAACCAATGGGGAGGCAAATTCTGGGCATGGCCTTTGTGCCAAACTGGGGCATCTGGCGTCTAAACTATAAGTCCGACCACTTTCAAACCTGTATCAATGGATTCGCGACGAAAATTCCTACAAAAAAATGATATTTTTATGTAGGATTTGGCCAAAGTTATGGGATTTATGAGGATTTTTCACAAGAAGATCACTTTGAAATCTTTCCTTTCAACTGTGAGGGAGAGAGAGAGAATGGGAGGGGGGGATGGGTAAAGTAAACATCTACTGCTTGTGACAGAAGCCCTTGGACTGCACCACACTCCAGTTACTTAATGCTTCTACATATCTGACAGCAGTGTTCAATCCTTACTTTTTTTCAAGGAGTACATGTGCTCCTAAACGACAGAAATTAGGAGCATACATATAACTTTAGGAGCACACTGAAAAATGTTCAAGTAAGAGTTTCTTTAAGAAAACAATTCATTACATACATATTTACAATTGATCACATACATATTTAAACTCTGTGTGTGTGTGTGTGTGTGTGTGTGTGTGTGTGTGTGTGTGTGTATGTAAATCACAATTTGCTGTTTTTAGGGGTGCTTGATTATGGCAAAAATTATAATCACAATCATTTTTGTTCAATATTGAGATCATGATTATTTAACATGATTACTTTTTGACTGTCATCTTCTCCAATTGCTGTTGTTCATACATGCACATATTTTTTCTAACTTGGCTGAGGAGACTATTACATATGTAATCATATATTGTAGTAATGATTAAGAAAAACTATAGCCTATATGAGGGAAAAACTCAGGAAGGCTGGAGTTCCGGAGCTCCGTATTAAAACTGTAATGGACCTGCCATGAGGGTGGAGCAAACTCCATTTCCAAGGATGCTTTGCGATTTTCACACTTCAGCAGGGAGCAGTCAACATCGGTCCCTCATTGGCGGAGACGCTCCTGCACAGCGGAGCGTCCTGAGGACGCAGCCATGACATCACCACCCCTTTATAAGCGAGCACGCCCAAACTACACGTCTTTCCCATGTCACTGAGCTAGGGGTAACTCCTGTTCCCCTGTGAGTTAGCTTGACTACCCCACGAACATGTTTTCCCCTCATCGAAGACTCCCCTCGTCGGACGAGACGAGACTTTGCCCGTGTTCACCCGAACACATTCCTGGACCCGAGAGAGACCGCTGCTGCAACCAGCGTCCTCAAATTCCCCCGAGAAAGAGGAAATGAAGTTACTTCGGGATAACGTGGACCGGCTCTGCCCTGCGCGTCTTCGCCGAGTCATCTCTGCTGTTCTCTCCGCCACTCCACTCAGAACCAGCTGCCGTGTTTTCGCCGACCTGTTTTACCTTGATGGTCACGGTGTTTTTTCCGCAGGTTTCACTTCACTCAGCTGGCCGACAGACCCGCTGATTCTCTCCGCTTTAACCTAAATAGCAATTCGGGACTCGGTGCTCCGTTTGGATCTAAACAGAGAGCCGGGGTTAGCTGAGAGGCTAGCAGAGGCTAACTGGTTGTGCTTCTTTCGGTCATGCTGCAGTTAACGCTCCGCTGCTGCCTGTTTGCTGCCTGTTAGTTGTGTTCACCACGCTTGACTATTTTGTGTTTGTCCCGCTCGGGACTACTGTGTTTGTGCTGCCGTGAGTGAGAAAGTAAACTGATTTGTCGATCTTAAACCAGACAACGTGCGTTACAGACTGCCGTCCGTACGTGCGCTCTCTGTGGAAAAAGAACCGCTTCTCTCTCTCTCACGATCGCTCTCCCTCCTCCCTCTCTTGTGACTAACACCATACTCACGCACGCACAGATACACGCACCGACATCGTTTTGCACATCTGATGGTCAGATAACGTCGGACAAAAGTGTCCAACCTGCAAGTGTCCAACCCTGTGCAAAGCTGTTTGTGTTTTGTTTGGTAGAATTAGATTTTAGAATAGCTATTTATTGAATGAAGCATTTGTTAACTTTGTTAATTTTGCTAAGTTTCATAAACACTGTTATATCTTTAAAGAGAAGTTCTTTAGTCATTATTGGTAACATATTGTGAAAAGTGGCTGATTGAAGGAGTCAGAGCTCGAATTCAACCCTTCTTTGTTCACCCTTGACTGATTATCTCTCAGATATTAACATTCTAGGTGAACTCCCATTTATGAGACTACCTTGCTCGGTTATTGGCCCCGGTTTCGGGGTGGTGCTTCGTATCTGTTAGTTCATATTAATAATTCTGTTAATTGTTATAATTAATTATTATTGATAATTGATAATTATAGCAAATAATTAACTGTGTTCTTCGCAGATTCCTACAGTTGGTACCTGAATTACTGATTAAGGTTAACAATATTTTGATGTCATAATTCATAATTGTCTGTGAACGGAGGGGTGGGCTCACAGAGAGACACTGGTTAGTATTGTGTGTCAAAAGACTCTCACACTGATCATCTCCAAACGTTTTCTTGGTTCCCACAAGCTCAACTGACTGCGCCGCGGCCCGCTGTGCGCAAGGGCGCGAAGGCCCGTTCAACGCTGCTTGCAGCTTTAATTAGGGCCTGAGCCCAAAGGGCGAAGACCCTATTGTTTTTCGTGTGTTTGTTTCTTTCTTTATTATTACGCCACTTTAACTCTAAATGTGACCCCCTAAACATGCTCAAAAACTCACCAAATTTGGCACGCACATCAGGAATGGTGAAAAATTTGATAAAATGTAAAAATTAAACCCCAAAGTGCCAAAATGTGCTCTCTAGCGCCACCTATGTATCTAAAACGGCCGCCACGGCCCGTAGGAATGTCGTAGAGAGATCGAACCAAAACTCAATTATTCGTCTCATCAAGACCTACAAATCATACGCTGACACCCCTGACCTAAATCCAACAGGAAATCTGCAATGTCCATTTCAAAGTATGATTTTTTGCCAATTTTGGACCTTGAATAAACGCTATCTCCTCCTAGGGCGTTAATGGTATCGGCCTCAAACTTTAATACATGACTTATCACACTGTGTTGAGCAAAAGTTATTAAAAACTTTGTAATAACTCGAACGGTTTAGATTTAGTAAGCCCTGAAAGTTGGAGTGCGACATTACACCTTACAATGTAAACCAATGGGGAGGCAAATTCTGGGCAT
Organism: Thunnus maccoyii; assembly: GCF_910596095.1. Classification (NCBI taxonomy): domain Eukaryota; kingdom Metazoa; phylum Chordata; class Actinopteri; order Scombriformes; family Scombridae; genus Thunnus; species Thunnus maccoyii. The sequence continues at coordinate 331,700 of NW_024757901.1, read as the reverse complement.
GGCCTTTGTGCCAAACTGGGGCATCTGGCGTCTAAACTATAAGTCCGACCACTTTCAAACCTGTATCAATGGATTCGCGACGAAAATTCCTACAAAAAAATGATATTTTTATGTAGGATTTGGCCAAAGTTATGGGATTTATGAGGATTTTTCACAAGAAGATCACTTTGAAATCTTTCCTTTCAACTGTGAGGGAGAGAGAGAGAATGGGAGGGGGGGGATGGGTAAAGTAAACATCTACTGCCTGTGACAGAAGCCCTTGGACTGCACCACACTCCAGTTACTTAATGCTTCTACATATCTGACAGCAGTGTTCAATCCTTACTTTTTTTCAAGGAGTACATGTGCTCCTAAACGACAGAAATTAGGAGCATACATATAACTTTAGGAGCACACTGAAAAATGTTCAAGTAAGAGTTTCTTTAAGAAAACAATTCATTACATACATATTTACAATTGATCACATACATATTTAAACTCTGTGTGTGTGTGTGTGTGTGTGTGTGTGTGTGTGTGTGTGTGTGTGTATGTAAATCACAATTTGCTGTTTTTAGGGGTGCTTGATTATGGCAAAAATTATAATCACAATCATTTTTGTTCAATATTGAGATCATGATTATTTAACATGATTACTTTTTGACTGTCATCTTCTCCAATTGCTGTTGTTCATACATGCACATATTTTTTCTAACTTGGCTGAGGAGACTATTACATATGTAATCATATATTGTAGTAATGATTAAGAAAAACTATAGCCTATATGAGGGAAAAACTCAGGAAGGCTGGAGTTCCGGAGCTCCGTATTAAAACTGTAATGGACCTGCCATGAGGGTGGAGCAAACTCCATTTCCAAGGATGCTTTGCGATTTTCACACTTCAGCAGGGAGCAGTCAACATCGGTCCCTCATTGGCGGAGACGCTCCTGCACAGCGGAGCGTCCTGAGGACGCAGCCATGACATCACCACCCCTTTATAAGCGAGCACGCCCAAACTACACGTCTTTCCCATGTCACTGAGCTAGGGGTAACTCCTGTTCCCCTGTGAGTTAGCTTGACTACCCCACGAACATGTTTTCCCCTCATCGAAGACTCCCCTCGTCGGACGAGACGAGACTTTGCCCGTGTTCACCCGAACACATTCCTGGACCCGAGAGAGACCGCTGCTGCAACCAGCGTCCTCAAATTCCCCCGAGAAAGAGGAAATGAAGTTACTTCGGGATAACGTGGACCGGCTCTGCCCTGCGCGTCTTCGCCGAGTCATCTCTGCTGTTCTCTCCGCCACTCCACTCAGAACCAGCTGCCGTGTTTTCGCCGACCTGTTTTACCTTGATGGTCACGGTGTTTTTTCCGCAGGTTTCACTTCACTCAGCTGGCCGACAGACCCGCTGATTCTCTCCGCTTTAACCTAAATAGCAATTCGGGACTCGGTGCTCCGTTTGGATCTAAACAGAGAGCCGGGGTTAGCTGAGAGGCTAGCAGAGGCTAACTGGTTGTGCTTCTTTCGGTCATGCTGCAGTTAACGCTCCGCTGCTGCCTGTTTGCTGCCTGTTAGTTGTGTTCACCACGCTTGACTATTTTGTGTTTGTCCCGCTCGGGACTACTGTGTTTGTGCTGCCGTGAGTGAGAAAGTAAACTGATTTGTCGATCTTAAACCAGACAACGTGCGTTACAGACTGCCGTCCGTACGTGCGCTCTCTGTGGAAAAAGAACCGCTTCTCTCTCTCTCACGATCGCTCTCCCTCCTCCCTCTCTTGTGACTAACACCATACTCACGCGCGCACAGATACACGCACCGACATCGTTTTGCACATCTGATGGTCAGATAACGTCGGACAAAAGTGTCCAACCTGCAAGTGTCCAACCCTGTGCAAAGCTGTTTGTGTTTTGTTTGGTAGAATTAGATTTTAGAATAGCTATTTATTGAATGAAGCATTTGTTAACTTTGTTAATTTTGCTAAGTTTCATAAACACTGTTATATCTTTAAAGAGAAGTTCTTTAGTCATTATTGGTAACATATTGTGAAAAGTGGCTGATTGAAGGAGTCAGAGCTCGAATTCAACCCTTCTTTGTTCACCCTTGACTGATTATCTCTCAGATATGAACATTCTAGGTGAACTCCCATTTATGAGACTACCTTGCTCGGTTATTGGCCCCGGTTTCGGGGTGGTGCTTCGTATCTGTTAGTTCATATTAATAATTCTGTTAATTGTTATAATTAATTATTATTGATAATTGATAATTATAGCAAATAATTAACTGTGTTCTTCGCAGATTCCTACAGTTGGTACCTGAATTACTGATTAAGGTTAACAATATTTTGATGTCATAATTCATAATTGTCTGTGAACGGAGGGGTGGGCTCACAGAGAGACACTGGTTAGTATTGTGTGTCAAAAGACTCTCACACTGATCATCTCCAAACGTTTTCTTGGTTCCCACAAGCTCAACTGACTGCGCCGCGGCCCGCTGTGCGCAAGGGCGCGAAGGCCCGTTCAACGCTGCTTGCAGCTTTAATTAGGGCCTGAGCCCAAAGGGCGAAGACCCTATTGTTTTTCGTGTGTTTGTTTCTTTCTTTATTATTACGCCACTTTAACTCTAAATGTGACCCCCTAAACATGCTCAAAAACTCACCAAATTTGGCACGCACATCAGGAATGGTGAAAAATTTGATAAAATGTAAAAATTAAACCCCAAAGTGCCAAAATGTGCTCTCTAGCGCCACCTATGTATCTAAAACGGCCGCCACGGCCCGTAGGAATGTCGTAGAGAGATCGAACCAAAACTCAATTATTCGTCTCATCAAGACCTACAAATCATACGCTGACACCCCTGACCTAAATCCAACAGGAAATCTGCAATGTCCATTTCAAAGTATGATTTTTTGCCAATTTTGGACCTTGAATAAACGCTATCTCCTCCTAGGGCGTTAATGGTATCGGCCTCAAACTTTAATACATGACTTATCACACTGTGTTGAGCAAAAGTTATTAAAAACTTTGTAATAACTCGAACGGTTTAGATTTAGTAAGCCCTGAAAGTTGGAGTGCGACATTACACCTTACAATGTAAACCAATGGGGAGGCAAATTCTGGGCATGGCCTTTGTGCCAAACTGGGGCATCTGGCGTCTAAACTATAAGTCCGACCACTTTCAAACCTGTATCAATGGATTCGCGACGAAAATTCCTACAAAAAAATGATATTTTTATGTAGGATTTGGCCAAAGTTATGGGATTTATGAGGATTTTTCACAAGAAGATCACTTTGAAATCTTTCCTTTCAACTGTGAGGGAGAGAGAGAGAATGGGAGGGGGGGGATGGGTAAAGTAAACATCTACTGCCTGTGACAGAAGCCCTTGGACTGCACCACACTCCAGTTACTTAATGCTTCTACATATCTGACAGCAGTGTTCAATCCTTACTTTTTTTCAAGGAGTACATGTGCTCCTAAACGACAGAAATTAGGAGCATACATATAACTTTAGGAGCACACTGAAAAATGTTCAAGTAAGAGTTTCTTTAAGAAAACAATTCATTACATACATATTTACAATTGATCACATACATATTTAAACTCTGTGTGTGTGTGTGTGTGTGTGTGTGTGTGTGTGTGTGTGTGTGTGTATGTAAATCACAATTTGCTGTTTTTAGGGGTGCTTGATTATGGCAAAAATTATAATCACAATCATTTTTGTTCAATATTGAGATCATGATTATTTAACATGATTACTTTTTGACTGTCATCTTCTCCAATTGCTGTTGTTCATACATGCACATATTTTTTCTAACTTGGCTGAGGAGACTATTACATATGTAATCATATATTGTAGTAATGATTAAGAAAACTATAGCCTATATGAGGGAAAAACTCAGGAAGGCTGGAGTTCCGGAGCTCCGTATTAAAACTGTAATGGACCTGCCATGAGGGTGGAGCAAACTCCATTTCCAAGGATGCTTTGCGATTTTCACACTTCAGCAGGGAGCAGTCAACATCGGTCCCTCATTGGCGGAGACGCTCCTGCACAGCGGAGCGTCCTGAGGACGCAGCCATGACATCACCACCCCTTTATAAGCGAGCACGCCCAAACTACACGTCTTTCCCATGTCACTGAGCTAGGGGTAACTCCTGTTCCCCTGTGAGTTAGCTTGACTACCCCACGAACATGTTTTCCCCTCATCGAAGACTCCCCTCGTCGGACGAGACGAGACTTTGCCCGTGTTCACCCGAACACATTCCTGGACCCGAGAGAGACCGCTGCTGCAACCAGCGTCCTCAAATTCCCCCGAGAAAGAGGAAATGAAGTTACTTCGGGATAACGTGGACCGGCTCTGCCCTGCGCGTCTTCGCCGAGTCATCTCTGCTGTTCTCTCCGCCACTCCACTCAGAACCAGCTGCCGTGTTTTCGCCGACCTGTTTTACCTTGATGGTCACGGTGTTTTTTCCGCAGGTTTCACTTCACTCAGCTGGCCGACAGACCCGCTGATTCTCTCCGCTTTAACCTAAATAGCAATTCGGGACTCGGTGCTCCGTTTGGATCTAAACAGAGAGCCGGGGTTAGCTGAGAGGCTAGCAGAGGCTAACTGGTTGTGCTTCTTTCGGTCATGCTGCAGTTAACGCTCCGCTGCTGCCTGTTTGCTGCCTGTTAGTTGTGTTCACCACGCTTGACTATTTTGTGTTTGTCCCGCTCGGGACTACTGTGTTTGTGCTGCCGTGAGTGAGAAAGTAAACTGATTTGTCGATCTTAAACCAGACAACGTGCGTTACAGACTGCCGTCCGTACGTGCGCTCTCTGTGGAAAAAGAACCGCTTCTCTCTCTCTCACGATCGCTCTCCCTCCTCCCTCTCTTGTGACTAACACCATACTCACGCGCGCACAGATACACGCACCGACATCGTTTTGCACATCTGATGGTCAGATAACGTCGGACAAAAGTGTCCAACCTGCAAGTGTCCAACCCTGTGCAAAGCTGTTTGTGTTTTGTTTGGTAGAATTAGATTTTAGAATAGCTATTTATTGAATGAAGCATTTGTTAACTTTGTTAATTTTGCTAAGTTTCATAAACACTGTTATATCTTTAAAGAGAAGTTCTTTAGTCATTATTGGTAACATATTGTGAAAAGTGGCTGATTGAAGGAGTCAGAGCTCGAATTCAACCCTTCTTTGCTCACCCTTGACTGATTCTCTCAGATATTAACATTCTAGGTGAACTCCCATTTATGAGACTACCTTGCTCGGTTATTGGCCCCGGTTTCGGGGTGGTGCTTCGTATCTGTTAGTTCATATTAATAATTCTGTTAATTGTTATAATTAATTATTATTGATAATTGATAATTATAGCAAATAATTAACTGTGTTCTTCGCAGATTCCTACAGTTGGTACCTGAATTACTGATTAAGGTTAACAATATTTTGATGTCATAATTCATAATTGTCTGTGAACGGAGGGGTGGGCTCACAGAGAGACACTGGTTAGTATTGTGTGTAAAAAGACTCTCACACTGATCATCTCCAAACGTTTTCTTGGTTCCCACAAGCTCAACTGACTGCGCCGCGGCCCGCTGTGCGCAAGGGCGCGAAGGCCCGTTCAACGCTGCTTGCAGCTTTAATTATTATTATTATTCCTCCGAAACAAACGCATTTTTGAGGGCCTAAACATGCACGAAAACTCATGAAAATTTGCACAGATGTCAGGACTGGCGAAAATTTCGATATTTTATGGGTCTCGAAATAAAGCGGGACAAAATGGCTCGACAGCGCCACCTAGAAAGTCAAGAAAATTGAGCCCCTCGATACAGATTGTCGTAGGAGAACGAAATTCGGTATGCATATGTATCATGACCAGACGCACCAAAAAGTCTCTTGGACACATACCCTAACGCCAACAGGAAGTCGGCCATTTTGTGTCAAAGTTGCGATTTTGACACCGATTTGGTCATTTCCAGCCTGCATACTTTAACGAACTCCTCCTAGAGATTTGACCTCAGCCACTTGGAATTCGGTCTGTATCATCTACAGACATAGGAGATTAAAAGTTATCAAAACGGTGAGTTTTCGTCATTGCCAAGGGGGCGTGGCTGGGGGGTGAAATTCGATCCTTCGCCATGAAATTTGAAACGGCCATAACTCCGGCATACATGATCCCAAGAGACCCAAACCTTTTGTGATTGATTAAGAGTCCTGCCCTGAACACATCCATGTGACAATATTGGATCTGAGTCATAGTGCCACCTACTGGCAACAGGAAGTTACATGTTTTACGCTCCGACGCCCTGTGGGTAGCACAGTGATTGGATCCACCTCAAATTTACTCAGAATAGCCTCAAGACCTTGGAGTTCGTACATTATGAAGTTGGTGACTTTTCGCTGAAAGATGTTGCCATGGCGACGCGGCGAATTTCGATGTCTCGCCATGAAATTTCAAAGCCTTATATCTTGACTCCACGTGGTCTGATCTTTTCCAAATTTCATATGCTTGTTAAGAGTCCCGGTCTGAACACATTTTCAGGCCCATATTTAGTGACAGTCATAGCGCCACCTACTGGCAACAGGAAGTATCATGCGTCGGTCTTTGTTGTATTACTCCTAGGAAATTTGGCCGATGCATCTGAAATTGACTCAGCTAAGATGTAAGACCTTGGTGATGCTACATTGGGCAGGTCATGACCCATGACCAAACGCCGTTGCCATGGCGACACATCCTTCGCCATGAAATACGATGCTGTATTTTAGGGACAAGGGATGGGTTTACAGTCACAAAACTTGGCACACATGTCTGGAGCGACACCAGTTAAAATCCTGGATAGGTCATTTGCATAGACGTGACAATATGGCTCAACAGCGCCCCCTTGACAATTTCAAAATGGTAGCCCCGCCTTCCAGATTAACCTAGGAAAATGAAATTCGGGAGGCTTATGTATCATGTCAAAACGCACAAAAAAGCCTCTTGGAGCCATATCGTAAGTCCTACAGGAAGTCGGCCATCTTGATAAAAGTGGTCATTTTTCGCGTTTTTTTGACCATTTCGCATACCTTGTATTTTAACGAACTCCTCCTACAGAATTCATGGTAACGACTTCAAAATCAGTGTGTGTCATCTACAGTAGTGTGTGATCAAAAGTTATCAAAAGATTTACTTAGCATTGAAGCGTGTGGCCGTGGCGTGGCGTTGAGTTTTGATGTTTCGCCATGACAGGTGAAAGTCCCATAAGTTTAGTGTAAATGCTGGAGTCTACACCAAACTTTTCATGTTTGATAAGACTCCCAGCCTGAACACGTCTAAATAGCAATATTCAGTCAGTGATGAAAACTGGCTCCATAGCGCCCCCTACGACATTTCAATGCAGCAGCCCCTGCAGCATGCAGAGTAGGTGATTGAGGATGTGACGTTAATCTCCCCTTGCATTGTCTGAAAACAGCCCAGGTCAGGGGACATCTATATGCCCGTGACAGAAGCCCTTCACCAGCGCCGAGCCCCGACATACGCAAGGACGCGGGGGCCCGATCATCGCTGCTTGCAGCTTTAATTATTATTATTATTATTCCTCCGAAACAAACGCATTTTTGAGGGCCTAAACATGCACGAAAACTCATGAAAATTTGCACAGATGTCAGGACTGGCGAAAATTTCGATATTTTATGGGTCTCGAAATAAAGCGGGACAAAATGGCTCGACAGCGCCACCTAGAAAGTCAAGAAAATTGAGCCCCTCGATACAGATTGTCGTAGGAGAACGAAATTCGGTATGCATATGTATCATGACCAGACGCACCAAAAAGTCTCAAGGACACATACCCTAACGCCAACAGGAAGTCGGCCATTTTGTGTCAAAGTTGCGATTTTGACACCGATTTGGTCATTTCCAGTCTGCATACTTTAACGAACTCCTCCTAGAGATTTGACCTCAGCCACTTGGAATTCGGTCTGTATCATCTACAGACATAGGAGATTAAAAGTTATCAAAACGGTGAGTTTTCGTCATTGCCAAGGGGGCGTGGCTGGGGGGTGAAATTCGATCCTTCGCCATGAAATTTGAAACGGCCATAACTCCGGCATACATGATCCCAAGAGACCCAAACCTTTTGTGATTGATTAAGAGTCCTGCCCTGAACACATCCATGTGACAATATTGGATCTGAGTCATAGTGCCACCTACTGGCAACAGGAAGTTACATGTTTTACGCTCCGACGCCCTGTGGGTAGCACAGTGATTGGATCCACCTCAAATTTACTCAGAATAGCCTCAAGACCTTGGAGTTCGTACATTATGAAGTTGGTGACTTTTCGCTGAAAGATGTTGCCATGGCGACGCGGCGAATTTCGATGTCTCGCCATGAAATTTCAAAGCCTTATATCTTGACTCCACGTGGTCTGATCTTTTCCAAATTTCATATGCTTGTTAAGAGTCCCGGTCTGAACACATTTTCAGGCCCATATTTAGTGACAGTCATAGCGCCACCTACTGGCAACAGGAAGTATCATGCGTCGGTCTTTGTTGTATTACTCCTAGGAAATTTGGCCGATGCATCTGAAATTGACTCAGCTAAGATGTAAGACCTTGGTGATGCTACATTGGGCAGGTCATGACCCATGACCAAACGCCGTTGCCATGGCGACACATCCTTCGCCATGAAATACGATGCTGTATTTTAGGGACAAGGGATGGGTTTACAGTCACAAAACTTGGCACACATGTCTGGAGCGACACCAGTTAAAATCCTGGATAGGTCATTTGCATAGACGTGACAATATGGCTCAACAGCGCCCCCTTGACAATTTCAAAATGGTAGCCCCGCCTTCCAGATTAACCTAGGAAAATGAAATTCGGGAGGCTTATGTATCATGTCAAGACGCACAAAAAAGCCTCTTGGAGCCATATCGTAAGTCCTACAGGAAGTCGGCCATCTTGATAAAAGTGGTCATTTTTCGCGTTTTTTTGACCATTTCGCATACCTTGTATTTTAACGAACTCCTCCTACAGAATTCATGGTAACGACTTCAAAATCAGTGTGTGTCATCTACAGTAGTGTGTGATCAAAAGTTATCAAAAGATTTACTTAGCATTGAAGCGTGTGGCCGTGGCGTGGCGTTGAGTTTTGATGTTTCGCCATGACAGGTGAAAGTCCTATAAGTTTAGTGTAAATGCTGGAGTCTACACCAAACTCTTCATGTTTGATAAGACTCCCAGCCTGAACACGTCTAAATAGCAATATTCAGTCAGTGATGAAAACTGGCTCCATAGCGCCCCCTACGACATTTCAATGCAGCAGCCCCTGCAGCATGCAGAGTAGGTGATTGAGGATGTGACGTTAATCTCCCCTTGCATTGTCTGAAAACAGCCCAGGTCAGGGGACATCTATATGCCCGTGACAGAAGCCCTTCACCAGCGCCGAGCCCCGACATACGCAAGGACGCGAGGGCCCGATCATCGCTGCTTGCAGCTTTAATTAGGGCCTGAGCCCAAAGGGCGAAGACCCTATTGTTTTTCGTGCGTTTGTTTCTTTATTATTCTTTCTTTCTTGTTACGCCACTTTAACTCTAAATTTGACCCCCTAAACATGCTCAAAAACTCACCAAATTTGGCACGCACATCAGGAATGGTGAAAAATTTGATAAAATGTAAAAATTAAACCCCAAAGTGCCAAAATGTGCTCTCTAGCGCCACCTATGTATCTAAAACGGCCACCACGGCCCGTAGGAATGTCGTAGAGAGATCGAACCAAAACCCAATTATTCGTCTCATCAAGACCTACAAATCATACGCTGACACCCCTGACCTAAATCCAACAGGAAATCTGTAATGTCAATTTCAAAGTATGATTTTTTGCCAATTTTGGACCTTGAATAAACGCTATCTCCTCCTAGGGCGTTAATGGTATCGGCTTCAAACTTTAATACATGACTTATCACACTGTGTTGAGCAAAAGTTATTAAAAACTTTGTAATAACTCGAACGGTTTAGATTTAGTAAGCCCTGAAAGTTGGAGTGCGACATTACACCTTACAATGTAAACCAATGGGGAGGCAAATTCTGGGCATGGACTTTGTGCCAAACTGGGGCATCTGGCGTCTAAACTATAAGTCCCACCACTTTCAAACCTGTATCAATGGATTCGCGACGAAAATTCCTACAAAAAAATGATATTTTTATGTAGGATTTGGCCAAAGTTATGGGATTTATGAGGATTTTTCACAAGAAGATCACTTTGAAATCTTTCCTTCCAACTGTGAGGGAGAGAGAGAGAATGGGAGGGGGGGGATGGGTAAAGTAAACATCTGCCTGTGACAGAAGCCCTTGGACTGCACCACACTCCACTTACTTAGTGCTTTCACACATGTGACAGCAGTGTTCAATCCTTACTTCTTTTCAAGGAGCGCATGTGCTCCTAAATGAAAGAAATTAGGAGCATACATATAACTTTAGGAGCACACTGAAAAATGTTCAAGTAAGAGTTTCTTACAGAAAACAATTCATTTCATACATATTTACAATTTATCACATACATATTTAAACTCTGTGTGTGTGTGTGTGTGTGTGTGTGTGTGTGTGTGTGTGTGTATGTAAATCACAATTAGCTGTTTTTAGGGGTGCTTGTTTATGGCAAAAATTATAATCACAATCAGTTTTGTTCAATATTGAGATCATGATTATTTAACATGATTACTTTTTGACTGTCATCTTCTGCAATTGCTGTTGTTCATACATGCACATATTTTTTCTAACTTGGCTGAGGAGACTATTACATATGTAATCATATATTGTAGTAATGATTAAGAAAAACTATAGCCTATATGAGGGAAAAACTCAGGAAGGCTGGAGTTCCGGAGCTCCGTATTAAAACTGTAATGGACCTGCCATGAGGGTGGAGCAAACTCCATTTCCAAGGATGCTTTGCGATTTTCACACTTCAGCAGGGAGCAGTCAACATCGGTCCCTCATTGGCGGAGACGCTCCTGCACAGCGGAGCGTCCTGAGGACGCAGCCATGACATCACCACCTCTTTATAAGCGAGCACGCCCAAACTACACGTCTTTCCCATGTCACTGAGCTAGGGGTAACTCCTGTTCCCCTGTGAGTTAGCTTGACTACCCCACGAACATGTTTTCCCCTCATCGAAGACTCCCCTCGTCGGACGAGACGAGACTTTGCCCGTGTTCACCCGAACACATTCCTGGACCCGAGAGAGACCGCTGCTGCAACCAGCGTCCTCAAATTCCCCCGAGAAAGAGGAAATGAAGTTACTTCGGGATAACGTGGACCGGCTCTGCCCTGCGCGTCTTCGCCGAGTCGTCTCTGCTGTTCTCTCCGCCACTCCACTCAGAACCAGCTGCCGTGTTTCCGCCGACGTGCGAGAACGGCACCGTCTGCCTCCGAGCCAAGAACAAAGATGGACATTAAGACGGACTACACACACACACAACCTGCGCACTTTCTGAAGCGACCAAGTAAGAGGCATAAGTCTGGGCATAGGCAGTGTTAGTTGTGTGTTCTTTTCAGCATCAGTTGCTGTTGTTTAGCATTTAGCCTTTTTAGCTTTATTGCTATTGTTCTTGTTGTGTGAGTTGACGGACCGCCGAGTCCATTTTTCTCTGCTTTACTCTGAGTAGTATTTTAAGTTTGCTGCCTGTTAGTTATGTTCACTACGCTAGACTATTTTGTGTTTGTCCCGCTCGGGACTACTGCTGTCTTTCTGCCGCCGTGAGTGAGAAAGTAACTGCTTTGTCGATCTGAAACCAGACAACGTACGTTACAGACTGCCGTCCGTACGTGCGCTCTCTGTGGACAAAAGAGCCGCTTCTCTCCCTCTCACGATCGCTTTCCCTCCTTCCTCTCTTGCTACTAACACACACACACACACACACACACACACACACACACACACACACATACATATATACATACATACATACATACACGCATTCCCCTGCAAGTGTCCAACCCTGTGCAAAGCTGTTTGTGTTTTGTTTGGTAGAATTAGATTTTAGAATAGCTATTTATTGAATGAAGCATTTGTTAACTTTGTTAATTTTGCTAAGTTTCATAAACACTGTTATATCTTTAAAGAGAAGTTCTTTAGTCATTATTGGTAACATATTGTGAAAAGTGGCTGATTGAAGGAGTCAGAGCTCGAATTCAACCCTTCTTTGTTCACCCTTGACTGATTATCTCTCAGATATGAACATTCTAGGTGAACTCCCATTTATGAGACTACCTTGCTCGGTTATTGGCCCCGGTTTCGGGGTGGTGCTTCGTATCTGTTAGTTCATATTAATAATTCTGTTAATTGTTATAATTAATTATTATTGATAATTGATAATTATAGCAAATAATTAACTGTGTTCTTCGCAGATTCCTACAGTTGGTACCTGAATTACTGATTAAGGTTAACAATATTTTGATGTCATAATTCATAATTGTCTGTGAACGGAGGGGTGGGCTCACAGAGAGACACTGGTTAGTATTGTGTGTAAAAAGACTCTCACACTGATCATCTCCAAACGCTTTCTTGGTTCCCACAAGCTCAACTGACTGCGCCGCGGCCCGCTGTGCGCAAGGGCGCGAAGGCCCGTCCAACGCTGCTTGCAGCTTTAATTAGGGCCTGAGCCCAAAGGGCGAAGACCCTATTGTTTTTCGTGCGTTTGTTTCTTTATTATTATTATTCTTTCTTTCTTGTTACGCGACTTTAACTCTAAATTTGACCCCCTAAACATGCTCAAAAACTCACCAAATTTGGCACGCACATCAGGAATGGTGAAAAATTTGATAAAATGAAAAAATTAAACCCCAAAGTGCCAAAATGTGCTCTCTAGCGCCACCTATGTATCTAAAACGGCCACCACGGCCCGTAGGAATGTCGTAGAGAGATCGAACCAAAACCCAATTATTCGTCTCATCAAGACCTACAAATCATACGCTGACACCCCTGACCTAAATCCAACAGGAAATCTGCAATGTCAATTTCAAAGTATGATTTTTTGCCAATTTTGGACCTTGAATAAACGCTATCTCCTCCTAGGGCGTTAATGGTATCGGCTTCAAACTTTAATACATGACTTATCACACTGTGTTGAGCAAAAGTTATTAAAAACTTTGTAATAACTCGAACGGTTTAGATTTAGTAAGCCCTGAAAGTTGGAGTGCGACATTACACCTTACAATGTAAACCAATGGGGAGGCAAATTTTGGGCATGGACTTTGTGCCAAACTGGGGCATCTGGCGTCTAAACTATAAGTCCCACCACTTTCAAACCTGTATCAATGGATTCGCGACGAAAATTCCTACAAAAAAAATGATATTTTTATGTAGGATTTGGCCAAAGTTATGGGATTTATGAGGATTTTTCACAAGAAGATCACTTTGAAATCTTTCCTTCCAACTGTGAGGGAGAGAGAGAGAATGGGAGGGGGGGGGATGGGTAAAGTAAACATCTACTGCCTGTGACAGAAGCCCTTGGACTGCACCACACTCCACTTACTTAGTGCTTTCACACATGTGACAGCAGTGTTCAATCCTTACTTCTTTTCAAGGAGCGCATGTGCTCCTAAATGAAAGAAATTAGGAGCATACATATAACTTTAGGAGCACACTGAAAAATGTTCAAGTAAGAGTTTCTTACAGAAAACAATTCATTTCATACATATTTACAATTTATCACATACATATTTAAACTCTGTGTGTGTGTGTGTGTGTGTGTGTGTGTGTGTGTGTGTGTGTATGTAAATCACAATTAGCTGTTTTTAGGGGTGCTTGTTTATGGCAAAAATTATAATCACAATCAGTTTTGTTCAATATTGAGATCATGATTATTTAACATGATTACTTTTTGACTGTCATCTTCTGCAATTGCTGTTGTTCATACATGCACATATTTTTTCTAACTTGGCTGAGGAGACTATTACACATCTAATCATATATTGTAGTAATGATTAAGAAAAAGTATAGCCTATATGAGGGAAAAACTCAGGAAGGCTGGAGCTCCGGAGCTCCGTATTAAAACTGTAATGGACCTGCCATGAGGGTGGAGCAAACTCCATTTCCAAGAATGCTTTGCGATTTTCACACCTCAGCAGGGAGCAGTCAACATCGGTCCCTCATTGGCGGAGACGCTCCTGCACAGCGGAGCGTCCTGAGGACGCAGCCATGACATCACCACCCCTTTATAAGCGAGCACGCCCGAAATATACGTCTTTCCCATGTCACTGAGCTAGGGTTAACTCCTGTTCCCCTGTGAGTTAGCTTGACTACCCCACGAACATGTTTTCCCCTCATCGAAGACTCCCCTCGTCGGACGAGACGAGACTTTGCCCGTGTTCACCCGAACACATTCCTGGACCCGAGAGAGACCGCTGCTGCAACCAGCGTCCTCAAATTCCCCCGGAGAAAGAGGAAATGAAGTTACTTCGGGATAACGTGGACCGGCTCTGCCCTGCGCGTCTTCGCCGAGTCATCTCTGCTGTTCTCTCCGCCACTCCACTCAGAGCCAGCTGCCGTGTTTTCGCCGACCTGTTTTACCTTGATGGTCACGGTGTTTTTTCCGCAGGTTACACTTCACTCAGCTGGCCGACAGACCCGCTGATTCTCTCCGCTTTAACCTAAATAGCAATTCGGGACTCGGTGCTCCGTTTGGATCTAAACAGAGAGCCGGGGTTAGCTGAGAGGCTAGCAGAGGCTAACTGGTTGTGCTTCTTTCGGTCATGCTGCAGTTAACGCTCCGCTGCTGCCTGTTTGCTGCCTGTTAGTTGTGTTCACCACGCTTGACTATTTTGTGTTTGTCCCGCTCGGGACTACTGTGTTTGTGCTGCCGTGAGTGAGAAAGTAAACTGATTTGTCGATCTTAAACCAGACAACGTGCGTTACAGACTGCCGTCCATACGTGCGCTCTCTGTGGAAAAAGAACCGCTTCTCTCTCTCTCACGATCGCTCTCCCCTCCTCCCTCTCTTGTGACTAACACCATACTCACGCGCGCACAGATACACGCACCGACATCGTTTTGCACATCTGATGGTCAGATAACGTCGGACAAAAGTGTCCAACCTGCAAGTGTCCACCTGTGCAAAGCTGTTTGTGTTTTGTTTGGTAGAATTAGATTTTAGAATAGCTGTTTATTGAATGAAGCATTTGTTAACTTTGTTAATTTTGCTAAGTTTCATAAACACTGTTATATCTTTAAAGAGAAGTTCTTTAGTCATTATTGGTAACATATTGTGAAAAGTGGCTGATTGAAGGAGTCAGAGCTCGAATTCAACCCTTCTTTGTTCACCCTTGACTGATTATCTCTCAGATATGAACATTCTAGGTGAACTCCCATTTATGAGACTACCTTGCTCGGTTATTGGCCCCGGTTTCGGGGTGGTGCTTCGTATCTGTTAGTTCATATTAATAATTCTGTTAATTGTTATAATTAATTATTATTGATAATTGATAATTATAGCAAATAATTAACTGTGTTCTTCGCAGATTCCTACAGTTGGTACCTGAATTACTGATTAAGGTTAACAATATTTTGATGTCATAATTCATAATCGTCTGTGAACGGAGGGGTGGGCTCACAGAGAGACACTGGTTAGTATTGTGTGTAAAAAGACTCTCACACTGATCATCTCCAAACGCTTTCTTGGTTCCCACAAGCTCAACTGACTGCGCCGCGGCTCGCTGTGCGCAAGGGCGCGAAGGCCCGTTCAACGCTGCTTGCAGCTTTAATTAGGGCCTGAGCCCAAAGGGCGAAGACCCTATTGTTTTTCGTGTGTTTGTTTCTTTATTATTATTATTAGGGCCTGAGCCCAAAGGGCGAAGACCCTATTGTTTTTCGTGTGTTTGTTTCTTTCTTCTTATTATTCTTTATTATTACGCCACTTTAACTCTAAATTGGACCCCCTAAACATGCTCAAAAACTCACCAAATTTGGCACGCACATCAGGAATGGTGAAAAATTGGATAAAATGTAAAAATTAAACCCCAAAGTGCCAAAATGTGCTCGAGAGCGCCACCTATGTATCTAAAACGGCCACCACGGCCTGTAGGAATGTCGTAAAGAGATCGAACCAAAACCCAATTATTCGTCTTATCAAGACCTACAAATCATACGCTGACACCCCTGACCTAAATCCAACAGGAAATCCGCAATGTCAATTTCAAAATACGATTTTTTGCCAATTTTGGACCTTGAATAGACGCTATCTCCTCCTAGGGCGTTAATGGTATCGGCTTCAAACTTTAATACATGACTTATCACACTGTGTTGAGCAAAAGTTATTAAAAACTTTGTAATAACTCGAACGGTTTAGATTTAGTAAGCCCTGAAAGTTGGAGTGCGACATTACACCTTACAATGTAAACCAATGGGGAGGCAAATTCTGGGCATGGACTTTGTGCCAAACTGGGGCATCTGGCGTCTAAACTATAAGTCCCACCACTTTCAAACCTGTATCAATGGATTCGCGACGAAAATTCCTACAAAAAAATGATATTTTTATGTAGGATTTGGCCAAAGTTATGGCATTTATGAGGATATTTCACAAGAAGATCACTTTAAAATCTTTCCTTCCAACTGTGAGGGAGAGAGAGAGAATGGGAGGGGGGGATGGGTAAAGTAAACATCTACTGCCTGTGACAGAAGCCCTTGGACTGCACCACACTCCAGTTACTTAATGCTTCTACATATCTGACAGCAGTGTTCAATCCTTACTTTTTTTCAAGGAGTACATGTGTTCGTAAATGACAGAAATTAGGAGCATACATATAACTTTAGGAGCACACTGAAAAATGTTCAAGTAAGAGTTTCTTAAAGAAAACAATTCATTACATACATATTTACAATTTATCACATACATATTTAAACTCTGTGTGTGTGTGTGTGTGTGTGTGTGTATGTAAATCACAATTAGCTGTTTTTAGGGGTGCTTGATTATGGCAAAAATTATAATCACAATCATTTTTGTTCAATATTGAGATCATGATTATTTAACATGATTACTTTTTGACTGTCATCCTCTCCAATTGCTGTTGTTCATACATGCACATACTTTTTCTAACTTGGCTGAGGAGACTATTACACATCTAATCATATATTGTAGTAATGATTAAGAAAAACTATAGCCTATATGAGGGAAAAACTCAGGAAGGCTGGAGTTCCGGAGCTCCGTATTAAAACTGTAATGGACCTGCCATGAGGGTGGAGCAAACTCCATTTCCAAGAATGCTTTGCGATTTTCACACCTCAGCAGGGAGCAGTCAACATCGGTCTCTCATTGGCGGAGACGCTCCTGCACAGCGGAGCGTCCTGAGGACGCAGCCATGACATCACCACCCCTTTATAAGCGAGCACGCCCGAAATATACGTCTTTCCCATGTCACTGAGCTAGGGGTAACTCCTGTTCCCCTGTGAGTTAGCTTGACTACCCCACGAACATGTTTTCCCCTCATCGAAGACTCCCCTCGTCGGACGAGACGAGACTTTGCCCGTGTTCACCCGAACACATTCCTGGACCCGAGAGAGACCGCTGCTGCAACCAGCGTCCTCAAATTCCCCCGAGAAAGAGGAAATGAAGTTACTTAGGGATAACGTGGACCGGCTCTGCCCTGCGCGTCTTCGCCGAGTCGTCTCTGCTGTTCTCTCCGCCACTCCACTCAGAGCCAGCTGCCGTGTTTTCGCCGACCTGTTTTACCTTGATGGTCACGGTGTTTTTCCGCAGGTTTCACTTCACTCAGCTGGCCGACAGACCCGCTGATTCTCTCCGCTTTAACCTAAATAGCAATTCGGGACTCGGTGCTCCGTTTGGATCTAAACAGAGAGCCGGGGTTAGCTGAGAGGCTAGCAGAGGCTAACTGGTTGTGCTTCTTTCGGTCATGCTGCAATTAACGCTCCGCTGCTGCCTGTTTTCCGCTTTAACCTAAATAACAAATCGGGACTCGGTGCTCCGTTTGGATCTAAACAGAGAGCCGGGGTTAGCTGAGAGGCTAGCAGAGGCGAACTGGTTGTGCTTCTTTCGGTCATGCTGCAGTTAACGCTCCGCTGCTGCCTGTTTGCTGCCTGTTCTCCGCTTTAACCTAAATAACAAATCGGGACTCGGTGCTCCGTTTGGATCTAAACAGAGAGCCGGGGTTAGCTGAGAGGCTAGCAGAGGCTAACTGGTTGTGCTTCTTTCGGTCATGCTGCAGTTAACGCTCCGCTGCTGCCTGTTTGCTGCCTGTTAGTTGTGTTCACCACGCTAGACTATTTTGTGTTTGTCCCGCTCGGGACTACTGTGTTTGTGCTGCCGTGAGTGAGAAAGTAAACTGATTTGTCGATCTGAAACCAGACAACGTGCGTTACAGACTGCCGTCCATACGTGCGCTCTCTGTGGAAAAAGAACCGCTTCTCTCTCTCTCACGATCGCTTTCCCTCCTCCCTCTCTTGTGACTAACACCATACTCACGCGCGCACAGATACACGCACCGACATCGTTTTGCACATCTGATGGTCAGATAACGTGGGACAAAAGTGTCCAACCTGCAAGTGTCCAACCCTGTGCAAAGCTGTTTGTGTTTTGTTTGGTAGAATTAGATTTTAGAATAGCTATTTATTGAATGAAGCATTTGTTAACTTTGTTAATTTTGCTAAGTTTAATAAACACTGTTATATCTTTAAAGAGAAGTTCTTTAGTCATTATTGGTAACATATTGTGAAAAGTGGCTGATTGAAGGAGTCAGAGCTCGAATTCAACCGTTCTTTGTTCACCCTTGAATGATTATCTCTCAGATATGAACATTCTAGGTGAACTCCCATTTATGAGGCTACCTTGCTCGGTTATTGGTCCCGGTTTCGGGGTGGTGCTTCGTATCTGTTAGTTCATATTAATAATTCTGTTAATTGTTATAATTAATTATTATTGATAATTGATAATTATAGCAAATAATTAACTGTTTTCTTCGCAGATCCTACAGTTGGTACCTGAATTATTGATTAAGGTTAACAATATTTTGATTTCATAATTCATAATTGTCTGTGAACAGAGGGGTGGGCTCACAGAGAGACACTGGTTAGTATTGTGTGTCAAAAGACTCTCACACTGATCATCTCCAAACGTTTTCTTGGTTCCCAGAAGCTCAGCTGACTGCGCCGCGGCCCACTGTGCGCAAGGGCGCGAAGGCCCGTTCAACGCTGCTTGCAGCTTTAATTAGGGCCTGAGCCCAAAGGGCGAAGACCCTATTGTTTTTCGTGCGTTTGTTTCTTTATTATTCTTTCTTTCTTGTTACGCCACTTTAACTCTAAATTTGACCCCCTAAACATGCTCAAAAACTCACCAAATTTGGCACGCACATCAGGAATGGTGAAAAATTTGATAAAATGTAAAAATTAAACCCCAAAGTGCCAAAATGTGCTCGAGAGCGCCACCTATGTATCTAAAACGGCCACCACGGCCCGTAGGAATGTCGTAGAGAGATCGAACCAAAACTCAATTATTCGTCTCATCAAGACCTACAAATCATACGCTGACACCCCTGACCTAAATCCAACAGGAAATCTGCAATGTCAATTTCAAAATACGATTTTTTGCCAATTTTGGACCTTGAATAAACGCTATCTCCTCCTAGGGCGTTAATGGTATCGGCTTCAAACTTTAATACATGACTTATCACACTGTGTTGAGCAAAAGTTATTAAAAACTTTGTAATAACTCGAACGGTTTAGATTTAGTAAGCCCTGAAAGTTGGAGTGCGACATTACACCTTACAATGTAAACCAATGGGGAGGCAAATTCTGGGCATGGACTTTGTGCCAAACTGGGGCATCTGGCGTCTAAACTATAAGTCCCACCACTTTCAAACCTGTATCAATGGATTCGCGACGAAAATTCCTACAAAAAAATGATATTTTTATGTAGGATTTGGCCAAAGTTATGGGATTTATGAGGATATTTCACAAGAAGATCACTTTGAAATCTTTCCTTCCAACTGTGAGGGAGAGAGAGAGAATGGGAGGGGGGGGATGGGTAAAGTAAACATCTACTGCCTGTGACAGAAGCCCTTGGACTGCACCACACTCCACTTACTTAGTGTTTCTACACATGTGACAGCAGTGTTCAATCTTTACTTTTTTTCAAGAAGTACATGTGCTCCTAAAAGACAAAAATTAGGAGCATACATATAACTTCAGGAGCACACTGAAAAATGTTCAAGTAAGAGTTTCTTAAGGAAAACAATTCATTATAACATATTTACAATTGATCACATACATATTTAAACTCTGTGTGTGTGTCTGGTGTGTGTGTATGTAAATCAAAATTTATGTTTTTAGGGGTGCTCAGTTATGGCAAAAATCATAAACAAAATCATTTTTGTTCAATATTGAGATCATGATTATTTAACATGATTACTTTTTGACTGCCATCTTCTCCAATTGCTGTTGTTCATACATGCACATATTTTTTCTAACTTCTGTCACAGGCAGTAGATATTTTTTCTAACATCTACTGCCTGTGACAGAAGCCCTTGGACTGCACCACACTCCACTTACTTAGTGTTTCTACACATGTGACAGCAGTGTTCAATCTTTACTTTTTTTCAAGAAGTACATGTGCTCCTAAAAGACAAAAATTAGGAGCATACATATAACTTCAGGAGCACACTGAAAAATGTTCAAGTAAGAGTTTCTTAAGGAAAACAATTCATTATAACATATTTACAATTGATCACATACATATTTAAACTCTGTGTGTGTGTCTGGTGTGTGTGTATGTAAATCAAAATTTATGTTTTTAGGGGTGCTCAGTTATGGCAAAAATCATAAACAAAATCATTTTTGTTCAATATTGAGATCATGATTATTTAACATGATTACTTTTTGACTGCCATCTTCTCCAATTGCTGTTGTTCATACATGCACATATTTTTTCTAACTTCTGTCACAGGCAGTAGATATTTTTTCTAACATCTACTGCCTGTGACAGAAGCCCTTGGACTGCACCACACTCCACTTACTTAGTGCTTCTACACATGTGACAGCAGTGTTCAATCCTTACTTCTTTTCAAGGAGTACATGTGCTCCTAAATGACAGAAATTAGGAGCATACATATAACTTTAGGAGCACACTGAAAAATGTTCAAGTAAGAGTTTCTTAAAGAAAATAATTCATTATAACATATGTACAATTGATCACATACATATTTAAACTGTGTGTGTGTGTGTGTGTGTGTGTATGTAAATCACAATTTGCTGTTTTTAGGGGTGCTTGATTATGGCAAAAATTATAATCACGATCATTTTTGTTCAATATTGAGATCATGATTATTTAACATGATTACTTTTTGACTGTCATCCTCTCCAATTGCTGTTGTTCATACATGCACATATTTTTTCTAACTTGGCTGAGGAGACTATTACACATGTGATCATATATTGTACTAATGATCAAGAAGTTTAATAAACACTGTTATATCTTTAAAGAGAAGTTATTTTGTCATTATTGGTAACATATTGTGAAAAGTGGCTGATTGAAGGAGTCAGAGCTCGAATTCAACCCTTCTTTGTTTACCCTTGAATGTTTATCTCTCAGATATTAACATTCTAGGTGAACTCCCATTTATGAGATTACCTTGTTCGGTTATTAGTCCTGGTTTCCGGGTGGTGCTCCATATTTGCTAGTTCATATTAATAATTCTATTAATTGTTATAATTAATCATTATTGATAATTGATAATTATAGCAAATACTCAACTGTGTTCTTCGCAGATCCTACAGTTGGTACCTGAATTATTGATTAAGGTTAACAATATTTTGATTTCATAATCCATAATTGTCTGTGAACAGAGGGGTGGGCTCACAGAGAGACACTGGTTAGTATTGTGTGTCAAAAGACTCTCACACTGATCATCTCCAAACGTTTTCTTGGTTCCCACAAGCTCAACTGACTGCACCGCGGCCCGACGTGCGCAAGGGCGCGAAGGCCCGTTCAACGCTGCTTGCAGCTTTAATTAGGGCCTGAGCCCAAAGGGCGAAGACCCTATTGTTTTTTAGGGCCTGAGCCCAAAGGGCGAAGACCCTCTTGTTTTTCGTGTGTTTGTTTGTTTCTTATTATTATTATTATTATTATTAGGGCCTGAGCCCAAAGGGCGAAGACCCTATTGTTTTTCGTGCGTTTGTTTCTTTATTATTCTTTCTTTCTTGTTACGCCACTTTAACTCTAAATTTGACCCCCTAAACATGCTCAAAAACTCACCAAATTTGGCACGCACATCAGGAATGGTGAAAAATTTGATAAAATGTAAAAATTAAACCCCAAAGTGCCAAAATGTGCTCGAGAGCGCCACCTATGTATCTAAAACGGCCGCCACGGCCCATAGGAATGTCGTAGAGAGATCGAACCAAAACTCAATTATTCGTCTCATCAAGACCTACAAATCATACGCTGACACCCCTGACCTAAATCCAACAGGAAATCAGCAATGTCAATTTCAAAGTACGATTTTTTGCCAATTTTGGACCTTGAATAAACGCTATCTCCTCCTAGGGCGTTAATGGTATCGGCTTCAAACTTTAATACATGACTTATCACACTGTGTTGAGCAAAAGTTATTAAAAACTTTGTAATAACTCGAACGGTTTTGATTTAGTAAGCCCTGAAAGTTGGAGTGCGACATTACACCTTACAATGTAAACCAATGGGGAGGCAAATTCTGGGCATGGACTTTGTGCCAAACTGGGGCATCTGGCGTCTAAACTATAAGTCCCACCACTTTCAAACCTGTATCAATGGATTCGCGACGAAAATTCCTACAAAAAAATGTGATTTTTATGTAGGATTTGGCCAAAGTTATGGGATTTATGAGGATTTTTCACAAGATCACTTTGTAATCTTTCCTTCCAACTGTGAGGGAGAGAGAGAGAATGGGAGGGGGGGGGATGGGTAAAGTAAACATCTACTCCATTTCCAAGGATGCTTTGCGATTTTCACACCTCAGCAGGGAGCAGTCAACATCGGTCCCTCATTGGCGGAGACGCTCCTGCACAGCCATGACATCACCACCCCTTTATAAGCGAGCACGCCCGAAATACACGTCTTTCCCATGTCACTGAGCTAGGGGTAACTGCTGTTCCCCTGTGAGTTAGCTTGACTACCCTACGAACATGTTTTCCCCTCATCGAAGACTCCCCTCGTCGGACGAGACGAGACTTTTCCCGTGTTCACCCGAACACATTCCTGGACCCGAGAGAGACCGCTGCTGCAACCAGCGTCCTCAAATTCCCCCGAGAAAGAGGAAATGAAGTTACTTCGGGATAACGTGGACCGGCTCTGCCCTGCGCGTCTTCGCCGAGTCGTCTCTGCTGTTCTCTCCGCCACTCCACTCAGAGCCAGCTGCTGTGTTTTCGCCGACCTGTTTTACCTTGATGGTCACGGTGTTTTTTCCGCAGGTTTCACTTCACTCAGCTGGCCGACAGACCCGCTGATTCTCTCCGCTTTAACCTAAATAGCAATTCGGGACTCGGTGCTCCGTTTGGATCTAAACAGAGACCCGGGGTTAGCTGAGAGGCTAGCAGAGGCTAACTGGTTGTGCTTCTTTCGGTCATGCTGCAATTAACGCTCCGCTGCTGCCTGTTCTCCGCTTTAACCTAAATAACAAATCGGGACTCGGTGCTCCGTTTGGATCTAAACAGAGAGCCGGGGTTAGCTGAGAGGCTAGCAGAGGCTAACTGGTTGTGCTTCTTTCGGTCATGCTGCAGTTAACGCTCCGCTGCTGCCTGTTTGCTGCCTGTTCTCCGCTTTAACCTAAATAACAAATCGGGACTCGGTGCTCCGTTTGGATCTAAACAGAGACCCGGGGTTAGCTGAGAGGCTAGCAGAGGCTAACTGGTTGTGCTTCTTTCGGTCATGCTGCAATTAACGCTCCGCTGCTGCATGTTCTCGGCTTTAACCTAAATAACAAATCGGGACTCGGTGCTCCGTTTGGATCTAAACAGAGAGCCGGGGTTAGCTGAGAGGCTAGCAGAGGCTAACTGGTTGTGCTTCTTTCGGTCATGCTGCAGTTAACGCTCCGCTGCTGCCTGTTTGCTGCCTGTTAGTTGTGTTCACCACGCTAGACTATTTTGTGTTTGTCCCGCTCGGGACTACTGTGTTTGTGCTGCCGTGAGTGAGAAAGTAAACTGATTTGTCGATCTGAAACCAGACAACGTGCGTTACAGACTGCTGTCCGTACTTGCGCTCTCTGTGGAAAAAGAACCGCTTCTCTCTCTCTCACGATCGTTTTCCCTACTCCCTCTTGTGACTAACACTACACTCACGCGCGCACAGATACACGCACCGACATCGTTTTGCACATCTGATGGTCAGATAACGTCGGACAAAAGTGTCCAACCTGCAAGTGTCCAACCCTGTGCAAAGCTGTTTGTGTTTTGTTTGGTAGAATTAGATTTTAGAATAGCTATTTATTGAATGAAGCATTTGTTAACTTTGTTAATTTTGCTGAGTTTCATTAACACTGTTATATCTTTAAAGACAAGTTCTTTTGTCATTATTGGTAACATATTGTGAAAAGTGGCTGATTGAAGGAGTCAGAGCTCGAATTCAACCGTTCTTTGTTCACCCTTGAATGATTATCTCTCAGATATTAACATTCTAGGTGAACTCCCATTTATGAGATTACCTTGTTCGGTTATTGGTCCCGGTTTCGGGATGGTGCTTCGTATTTGTTAGTTCATATTAATAATTCTGTTATTTGTTATAATTATTTATTATTGATAATTGATAATTATAGCAAATAATCAACTGTGTTCCTTGCAGATCCTACAGTTGGTGCCTGAATTATTGATTAAGGTTAATAATATTTTGATTTCATAATCCATAATTGTCTGTGAGCAGAGGGGTGGGCTCACAGAGAGACACTGGTTAGTATTATGTGTCAAAAGACTCTCACACTGATCATCTCCAAACGTTTTCTTGGTTCCCAGAAGCTTAGCTGACTGCGCCGCCGCCCGCCGTGCGCAAGGGCGCGAAGGCCCGTCCAACGCTGCTTGCAGCTTTAATTCTTTCTTTATTAATCCGCCACTTTAACTCTAAATTTGACCCCCTAAACATGCTCAAAAACTCACCAAATTTGGCACGCACATCAGGTCTGGTGAAAAATTTGATAAAATGTAAAAATTAACCCCCGAAGTGCCAAAATGTGCTCGAGAGCGCCACCTATGTATCTAAAACGGCCGCCACAGCCCGTAGGAATGTTGTAGAGAGATCGAACTAAAACTCAATTATTCGTCTCATCAAGACCTACAAATCATACGCTGACACCCCTGACCTAAATCCAACAGGAAGTCTGCAATCAGCTTTTCAAAATAAGACTTTGCCCCAATTTTGGCCCCCAAACAAACGCTATCTCCTCCGAGGGCGTTAATGGTATCGGCTTCAAACTTGAATACATGACTTATCACACTGTGTTGAGCAAAAGTTATTAAAAACTTTGTAATAACTCGAACGGTTTAGATTTAGTAAGCCCTGAAAGTTGGAGTGCGACATTACACCTTACAATGTAAACCAATGGGGAGGCAATCTCTGGGCATGGACTTTGTGCCAAACTGGGGCATCTGGCGTCTAAACTATAAGTCCGACCACTTTCAAACCTGTATCAATGGATTCGCGACGAAAATTCCTACAAAAAAATGTGATTTTTATGTAAGATTTGGCCAAAGTCATGGGATTTATGAGGATATTTCACAAGAAGCGTTCTCTAATATCCTCCTCTCCAACTGCTCCTGGTGATGTCACTCCCTCAGTGCTGTGAAACATTCCGCAATACACACTCATTATAAAATCACAGGAGGAGCAAGAAAAGACTTTAAAACTCACACTCTAATATCTCAAAAACAATAAAAGATAGAAAAAACATGTAAATTCAAGATTTGTAGGTCAAAGTCTCGTGACTCAAAGGGCGAAGACCCTATTGTTTTTCGTGTGTTTCTTTCTTTATTCTTTCTTTATTAATACGCCACTTTAACTCTAAATTTGACCCCCTAAACATGCTCAAAAACTCACCAAATTTGGCACGCACATCAGGAATGGTGAAAAATTTGATAAAATGTAAAAATTATCCCCCAAAGTTTCAAAATGTGCTCTCTAGCGCCACCTATGTATCTAAAACGGCCACCACGGCCCATAGGAATGTCGTAGAGAGATCGAACCAAAACCCAATTATTCGTCTCATCAAGACCTACAAATCATACGCTGACACCCCTGACCTAAATCCAACAGGAAATCTGCAATGTCAATTTCAAAGTATGATTTTTTGCCAATTTTGGACCTTGAATAAACGCTATCTCCTCCTAGGGCGTTAATGGTATCGGCTTCAAACTTTAATACATGACTTATCACACTGTGTTGAGCAAAAGTTATTAAAAACTTTGTAATAACTCGAACGGTTTAGATTTAGTAAGCCCTGAAAGTTGGAGTGCGACATTACACCTTACAATGTAAACCAATGGGGAGGCAAATTCTGGGCATGGACTTTGTGCCAAACTGGGGCATCTGGCGTCTAAACTATAAGTCCCACCACTTTCAAACCTGTATCAATGGATTCGCGACGAAAATTCCTACAAAAAAATGATATTTTTATGTAGGATTTGGCCAAAGTTATGGGATTTATGAGGATTTTTCACAAGAAGATCACTTTGAAATCTTTCCTTCCAACTGTGAGGGAGAGAGAGAGAATGGGAGGGGGGGGATGGGTAAAGTAAACATCTACTGCCTGTGACAGAAGCCCTTGGACTGCACCACACTGCACTTACTTAGTGCTTTCACACATGTGACAGCAGTGTTCAATCCTTACTTCTTTTCAAGGAGCGCATGTGCTCCTAAATGAAAGAAATTAGGAGCATACATATAACTTTAGGAGCACACTGAAAAATGTTCAAGTAAGAGTTTCTTACAGAAAACAATTCATTTCATACATATTTACAATTTATCACATACATATTTAAACTCTGTGTGTGTGTGTGTGTGTGTGTGTGTGTGTGTATGTAAATCACAATTAGCTGTTTTTAGGGGTGCTTGTTTATGGCAAAAATTATAATCACAATCATTTTTGTTCAATATTGAGATCATGATTATTTAACATGATTACTTTTTGCCTGTCATCTTCTGCAATTGCTGTTGTTCATACATGCACATATTTTTTCTAACTTGGCTGAGGAGACTATTACACATCTAATCATATATTGTAGTAATGATTAAGAAAAAGTATAGCCTATATGAGGGAAAAACTCAGGAAGGCTGGAGCTCCGGAGCTCCGTATTAAAACTGTAATGGACCTGCCATGAGGGTGGAGCAAACTCCATTTCCAAGAATGCTTTGCGATTTTCACACCTCAGCAGGGAGCAGTCAATATCGGTCCCTCATTGGCGGAGACGCTCCTGCACAGCGGAGCGTCCTGAGGACGCAGCCATGACATCACCACCCCTTTATAAGCGAGCACGCCCGAAATATACGTCTTTCCCATGTCACTGAGCTAGGGTTAACTCCTGTTCCCCTGTGAGTTAGCTTGACTACCCCACGAACATGTTTTCCCCTCATCGAAGACTCCCCTCGTCGGACGAGACGAGACTTTGCCCGTGTTCACCCGAACACATTCCTGGACCCGAGAGAGACCGCTGCTGCAACCAGCGTCCTCAAATTCCCCCGGAGAAAGAGGAAATGAAGTTACTTCGGGATAACGTGGACCGGCTCTGCCCTGCGCGTCTTTGCCGAGTCATCTCTGCTGTTCTCTCCGCCACTCCACTCAGAGCCAGCTGCCGTGTTTTCGCCGACCTGTTTTACCTTGATGGTCACGGTGTTTTTTCCGCAGGTTACACTTCACTCAGCTGGCCGACAGACCCGCTGATTCTCTCCGCTTTAACCTAAATAGCAATTCGGGACTCGGTGCTCCGTTTGGATCTAAACAGAGAGCCGGGGTTAGCTGAGAGGCTAGCAGAGGCTAACTGGTTGTGCTTCTTTCGGTCATGCTGCAGTTAACGCTCCGCTGCTGCCTGTTTGCTGCCTGTTAGTTGTGTTCACCACGCTTGACTATTTTGTGTTTGTCCCGCTCGGGACTACTGTGTTTGTGCTGCCGTGAGTGAGAAAGTAAACTGATTTGTCGATCTTAAACCAGACAACGTGCGTTACAGACTGACGTCCATACGTGCGCTCTCTGTGGAAAAAGAACCGCTTCTCTCTCTCTCACGATCGCTCTCCCTCCTCCCTCTCTTGTGACTAACACCATACTCACGTGCGCACAGATACACGCACCGACATCGTTTTGCACATCTGATGGTCAGATAACGTCGGACAAAAGTGTCCAACCTGCAAGTGTCCAACCCTGTGCAAAGCTGTTTGTGTTTTGTTTGGTAGAATTAGATTTTAGAATAGCTATTTATTGAATGAAGCATTTGTTAACTTTGTTAATTTTGCTAAGTTTCATAAACACTGTTATATCTTTAAAGAGAAGTTCTTTAGTCATTATTGGTAACATATTGTGAAAAGTGGCTGATTGAAGGAGTCAGAGCTCGAATTCAACCCTTCTTTGTTCACCCTTGACTGATTATCTCTCAGATATTAACATTCTAGGTGAACTCCCATTTATGAGACTACCTTGCTCGGTTATTGGCCCCGGTTTCGGGGTGGTGCTTCGTATCTGTTAGTTCATATTAATAATTCTGTTAATTGTTATAATTAATTATTATTGATAATTGATAATTATAGCAAATAATTAACTGTGTTCTTCGCAGATTCCTACAGTTGGTACCTGAATTACTGATTAAGGTTAACAATATTTTGATGTCATAATTCATAATTGTCTGTGAACGGAGGGGTGGGCTCACAGAGAGACACTGGTTAGTATTGTGTGTAAAAAGACTCTCACACTGATCATCTCCAAACGCTTTCTTGGTTCCCACAAGCTCAACTGACTGCGCCGCGGCCCGCTGTGCGCAAGGGCGCGAAGGCCCGTTCAACGCTGCTTGCAGCTTTAATTAGGGCCTAAGCCCAAAGGGCGAAGACCCTATTGTTTTTCGTGTGTTTGTTTCTTTCTTATTATTATTCTTTATTAATCCGCCACTTTAACTCTAAATTTGACCCCCTAAACATGCTCAAAAACTCACCAAATTTGGCACGCACATCAGGTCTGGTGAAAAATTTGATAAAATGTAAAAATTAACCCCCGAAGTTCCAAAATGTGCTCTCTAGCGCCACCTATGTATCTAAAACGGCCGCCACGGCCCGTAGGAATGTCGTAGAGAGATCGAACCAAAACTCAATTATTCGTCTCATCAAGACCTACAAATCATACGCTGACACCCCTGACCTAAATCCAACAGGAAGTCTGCAATCAGCTTTTCAAAATAAGACTTTGCCCCAATTTTGGCCCCCGAACAAACGCTATCTCCTCCTAGGGCGTTAATGGTATCGGCTTCAAACTTAAATACATGACTTATCACACTGTGTTGAGCAAAAGTTATTAAAAACTTTGTAATAACTCGAACGGTTTAGATTTAGTAAGCCCTGAAAGTTGGAGTGCGACATTACACCTTACAATGTAAACCAATGGGGAGGCAATCTCTGGGCATGGACTTTGTGCCAAACTGGGGCATCTGGCGTCTAAACTATAAGTCCGACCACTTTCAAACCTGTATCAATGGATTCGCGACGAAAATTCCTACAAAAAAATGTGATTTTTATGTAGGATTTGGCCAAAGTCATGGGATTTATGAGGATATTTCACAAGAAGCGTTCTCTAATATCCTCCTCTCCAACTGCTCCTGGTGATGTCACTCCCTCAGTGCTCTGAAACATTCCGCAATACACACTCATTACAAAATCACAGGAGGAGCAAGAAAAGACTTTAAAACTCACACTCTAATATCTCAAAAACAATAAAAGATAGAAAACACATGTAAATTCAAGATTTGTAGGTCAAAGTCTCGTGGCTCATTTAAAGTTCAAATGAAGTTTGTATCTAAAATTATGTGGAAGCAGTAAATGTTCAAAAAGGTGTGGGTTCGCTCACACTCTCCATTCAAATATATGAGTATTTTTCTGTGTCCAGCTGCAGTTACTTATTGTCTCTACACACCTGACAGTACACATGTCAATCAAACTTTCAAAATAAAAGCACACCACACTTGTAAGAAATATCCCTCATATATATAATTGTCTGTGAACAGAGGGGTGGGCTCACAGAGAGACACTGGTTAGTATTGTGTGTCAAAAGACTCTCACACTGATCATCTCCAAACGTTTTCTTGGTTCCCAGAAGCTTAGCTGACTGCACCGCGGCCCGATGTGCGCAAGGGCGCGAAGGCCCGTTCGACGCTGCTTGCAGCTTTAATTAGGGCCTGAGCCCAAAGGGCGAAGACCCTCTTGTTTTTCGTGTGTTTGTTTGTTTCTTATTATTATTATTATTATTATTATTATTCTTTATTATTACGCCACTTTAACTCTAAATTTGACCCCCTAAACATGCTCAAAAACTCACCAAATTTGGCACGCACATCAGGAATGGTGAAAAATTTGATAAAATGTAAAAATTAAACCCCAAAGTGCCAAAATGTGCTCTCTAGCGCCACCTATGTATCTAAAACGGCCACCACGGCCCGTAGGAATGTCGTAGAGAGATCGAACCAAAACCCAATTATTCGTCTCATCAAGACCTACAAATCATACGCTGACACCCCTGACCTAAATCCAACAGGAAATCTGTAATGTCAATTTCAAAGTATGATTTTTTGCCAATTTTGGACCTTGAATAAACGCTATCTCCTCCTAGGGCGTTAATGGTATCGGCTTCAAACTTTAATACAGAACTTATCACACTGTGTTGAGCAAAAGTTATTAAAAACTTTGTAATAACTCGAACGGTTTAGATTTAGTAAGCCCTGAAAGTTGGAGTGCGACATTACACCTTACAATGTAAACCAATGGGGAGGCAAATTCTGGGCATGGACTTTGTGCCAAACTGGGGCATCTGGCGTCTAAACTATAAGTCCCACCACTTTCAAACCTGTATCAATGGATTCGCGACGAAAATTCCTACAAAAAAATGATATTTTTATGTAGGATTTGGCCAAAGTTATGGGATTTATGAGGATTTTTCACAAGAAGATCACTTTGAAATCTTTCCTTCCAACTGTGAGGGAGAGAGAGAGAATGGGAGGGGGGGGATGGGTAAAGTAAACATCTGCCTGTGACAGAAGCCCTTGGACTGCACCACACTCCACTTACTTAGTGCTTTCACACATGTGACAGCAGTGTTCAATCCTTACTTCTTTTCAAGGAGCGCATGTGCTCCTAAATGAAAGAAATTAGGAGCATACATATAACTTTAGGAGCACACTGAAAAATGTTCAAGTAAGAGTTTCTTACAGAAAACAATTCATTTCATACATATTTACAATTTATCACATACATATTTAAACTCTGTGTGTGTGTGTGTGTGTGTATGTAAATCACAATTAGCTGTTTTTAGGGGTGCTTGTTTATGGCAAAAATTATAATCACAATCAGTTTTGTTCAATATTGAGATCATGATTATTTAACATGATTACTTTTTGACTGTCATCTTCTGCAATTGCTGTTGTTCATACATGCACATATTTTTTCTAACTTGGCTGAGGAGACTATTACACATCTAATCATATATTGTAGTAATGATTAAGAAAAAGTATAGCCTATATGAGGGAAAAACTCAGGAAGGCTGGAGCTCCGGA